>NC_134853.1:171953381-172048381 GCF_049852395.1 Peromyscus maniculatus bairdii
AGTGGCCCCAAATGAGTGACTCCCCAGCACCTGGCCTCCATCCTACGTGCTCTACCCTGGAGCTGTTTTCAGACACACACACCCCCTTACCCATCTGTCCTCCTAGCTCCAGGGATCCTCGATGTGACCTGGATGACCTCAAGAACACGAGGACAATGGTCAGAATTTCTGTCCAAGGGGTTCTCTATGAAGATTTGGGACCTGGCAGGACTAATACCAATTCCTAAGTTCCAAAGTGGGTCTCTGGGTCCTGTGGGATGCTCTCAACCAAGACTTCCCAGGAATATAACCTTGTAACCGATGTTGAACAAACCTCGGATGTTCAGAAGAGACTTCTTTGGATCACCAGGCGACTTTTGTCCTTTCTTCATTGGCAATGTCCTGGAGGCCTGCACAGGCATCCTTGTCAGGGTGCTGCAGCTGCCTGGGGACTCCAGCAAAATTTTTCTGTCAGACTTCGGGTCCTGAGTCCTTGCTGGGGTGATGTATAGGAGACAATTTGCCATTTGCCTGCATACTTGGCAGTGAGGACATGGTGGGGGGATTGTTTTGTTTTGTCCTAAAGCGCTGAGATCGGGACTGAATTCCCTCATCCTCTCCGTTTGAGTCCAGGAGGGAGTTAGCTTTTATATCTTTCGAAAACGCTCTCCAGAAGGCGGTGGAAGCCCCCCGGAGGATTCCTTCCACCAGGAGAGCACCATGTGCCGGATCAAGTGTGGTGAAGCCGGGGCTTTTACAACTGTGTTGGGGCTGTGGCCACCGGGAGCAATAAACGGAATCGGTTTCTCACGCTTTCCCTCTCGATCCCCAAACCTTCGAAAATCCACTAACGAATCTGGATCTGCGGCTTGTGCTGCTTGTGTCCTTGAGGCATGTGCTTATCCCCAACCTCGCAGCAGCGCAGCTAGTAGGTCCCTTCCCTCCGCCCTTGTTCAGCAGCAGCAACTTCGTTGCAGGTAACGTCCAGGAGCCGAGGAATGAGCTGAGCCTAGCTAGTGTGGCCAATTGGCACCCGCGTGGCTCCCAAGCGCTGCCACCCTAGGATGCTCCCGCTTCTAGCGAGTGCGAGCAGGGAGGATGGGGCAGCAACGAAAACAAGCTGCGAGTCTCTCCAGCCGGGCGGCAGAGGCTCAGGAGCCAGCCGCAGCGGAGTAGGAGCCTGCCTTCCCTGCCCAGGGACATCCAGAGCTGGGTAGAGCAAAGCAACCCAGTCTACGCGGCTCATCTTGAATCCGAAACTACATTTCGTTTTGCAAAATCTCCTACTGCTTACTGATTCAATAGCAAACTGGCACATACTGCTGACACTCAGTTTGGAAACCCAATTTTGTGTTTGAACTTGTGTGGCGCTGCATCCCACAGCTGCAATTGTTGGGTGGGAGCTGCGAGGTATTTCTACTCCTCTGGTTACCTTTCTGTGACTTGGGGCCACTTCTCTTCGAAGTTCTTGTGTGACTGGCAGGCAAGAACGGTTAGTTGCAGAGCCTGGCTGAAGGCTAGCAGGAGGCACAGTGCAGCCCACCCTCCTAAGCCACGGTTTTAGGCCAACAGAAAGAGTGTTCAGAGAGGAATTTTCTCTGTGGCTCTGGGTCTACCTGGACATCCCTGTGCACTCTCCTGGCTCCCTCCCTTCTGTTGGGTGGAGGACTTGAGAGTGTCCCCTCTTGGTCCAGAAAAGATTTGTTCTGTTATTGTCCTTGTCTGGGATAGAGTTGCCAGAAAAATTAACAACAATGCCTCCCCATTCAGGACTCAAAATCCTAAAGAGGGTGAGTGGGGTTGTAGGGGCTGCCGGGAGGGCAACAGCCTACCGATGCTCCAGCTCCAACAGCTTCAGGGAAACACCGGCCCTCCCCATATACACCCCAGCTCCCATTGGCTGCCTTGGCCTGGCATGTGTGGTGGGTACTGGAGAGGGACTGAGCCCAGACTTAGACTTCTACAGAACTCCCTCTGGGGGAGGGTGCAAGTCCTGGCCAGCAAGAGAAGAGGATTCCCTGAGTAGTAACACTTCCCATCTTTCCTTCCATCCCCAAGACCGCTGATCCAGAAACTGAGAGCAGGAGGAAAGGGGACTTCGATGTCTCCCTCCTCCTCCTCCTGCTTTCTACTAAACCAATAACAGCAGAACAGTGGCTGTGGAGACATGCTTTGTGAGCCGGCAAGAAAAGGGCAGAGACCAGTATGGCCTGAGGCTGGGAAAAAATTACCAGTTCTGCAGAGTCACTAAAGGTGATGGAATCAGTGGCCCATGTCCTCCAGGGACAAGGTACCTGCTCCCCTCCTGTGTCCAAGCCCCAAGTGGAAAAGCCCAGCAGGACAGAGGCAGCAGTGAATCCCGCGGGCTTTACCTGGTTTCCTGACCTTGGCTCACTGGCATCCTGCTTTCATCCCTCCTGACTGCCAGAGCCTGGCTTGTTAGCCTGGCACTGAGGATCCTTAAGAAAGGAAGGTAACCTGGGGCAGAAGACACACCTGTATTATTAGGCATGGTGTATCTGAAGCCCCACCTCAATGAGGATTTGCCGTGTGTGGAACCTAGGGACTGGGGTGAAAATGCCTGGGCCTAGCGTGAGCATACCCTCATTCACGGAGGAGATGGCTTTCATAACTGTAACAGATGTATGTCCCGTATCAGTGGGGGTGGGGATGGTGTCTACTGAGGAGGGCTGGGGTGGGTCCTGCCCTCGTTGAAGAAACTATCCTCTAGGCCAGCACAAAGCCATTTTCATTAAAGCAGCTTGACTTCTTGCAAGAGACCCACCTGGCTTTGTGGACAGGTGAGAGTGAGGAGGGCCATGCACCTGCATCATCAGAGATTCTGGCACTCCTACCTTTTGTATGTAATTCTACCCTATTTGCAGGTGATCTCAGAGAACTGAAGTATAAAGACTGGGGGACAAACTGAAAAGGGGTGAGCAATTCTGTCTGTACAGTCATGGGGAAGTCATCCATTCTGGAGTGAGAATTTTTGGTGGTGCAGCTGCTTTGGGGGGTCACTCCTGTAAGTAACCCCTCACCTATGCTCTCTTGGTTCCCCACATTGGACTTCAATGGGATTCAATGTCAGTTTGGAGTCCTATAAGGAAGGAGCACATGTTTATGTCTCCATAGGAAACGTTTCTTAGACACCTTCCAAGCACACCATGCAGAGCTAAGATTATGGTAGCAAGAAGACAATTGTTTGTTTGTGTGTGTGTGTGTGTGTGTGTGTGTGTGTGTGTGTGTGTGTGTGTGTGTGTTGGGGGGGAGGTTGACAGGAGGACCAGTCAGATCACACTTCTTTGGGACCCTCCATCAGCTCCTCAGCTTTCCAGAGCTGCTGTTCCCTGGCAACCTGGGGTGAGTGCACCTGGAAGTACCCGGGCACTAGCCTTCCAGGGAAGGTTGCACTTCCCAGGAGCTCCCTTCAGTTCTGTGGATCAAAGACAGCTGAGGTAAGGGCCCCTTTCCCTCCTGCTGCTATTTCAATTCCTAAGGAACCCAGGGTCAAAGACAGCTGAGGTAAGGGCCCCTTTCCCTCCTGCTGCTATTTCAATTCCTAAGGAACCCAGGGTTTATCCTGGGGCTTCTGAGCTGACGCTCTGGAAAGCACCTGCCCCTTGGCTGGACAAAGAGAGGTCAGTTGGAGCCCTGTGTGAGGACACACAGTCCCAGCAGTTGGCAGTTGATCATTCACTGTGGACTTCTTATGTGTTTCACACCCACACCCCACAGCTCCAGGCTTGCCTGGAACAGGACAGACTCAGCCACTTGAGCTCTGTGTTTCCTGAGTCCAGAATTCCATGGGCAATCTGGAGCCCCCTTCCCGACATCCCATCTCAGGGCTGGGGTGTGGCCGCCTGGGGTTGAGGGGAGGCCTCATGCCTGAGCCAATAGCTTTGGAGGGCTCCTCAGAGGACTAACACACTGAGGTCATGTTCTGACACACCAGCATACTCTGTATTTGAGCTTCTAGTAAGGCATTTTTAATTATAAAATGTGCAACGAAGAAGAAGAAAAAACAGTGTCCATTAAGTGTTCACAAAGCTTGGACCATGACGCCTGGACCACATGGGATACAGTGGTTCTAGTGAACATGAATAAGCCAGTTTTCACATTAGAGAAATAACAGTTCTTGTAGAAATGTAGCACTTTTAAAAGAGGTTAATTAATAAACAGCAGGTAATTGTTCGTGGCACGATGTGGCAGAGGGTAATTTTCATTTTTGAGGATGGAAGGGCCAGATGCCCCTCCCCACTCAGCATTTCTCTATAATAATCACCTTGGCTTCCTTCCGCCTTTAATTTTTACAGCTGGAGCTGTTTATCATCGCTCCAACTTTCACTAAAGAGGCAAAACTATCACTTAAACAAAGCTATTGAAAACTCAGCATCATATGTGGGTTTCTTAACATAAATAAATCATACAAACCAAGATTTATGTTCAAGGAATGATGTCATTCATTGAAGGCTGCCTCCCAATCAGATCAGCATTTCTGCATGTGCATGTGTCTGTGTGATCTGTGTCTGTGAGTCTGTCTGCACTCTCGCTTTTTGCAAGAAAGAATAACCACCTTTCTCTAGCATCGTGGATGCTCTTCTGTTTGTCTGAGGTCATCAAAATGTTCTTGCCTGTGTCAGCCCAGCAGAGCCAGGTATAGGTGTCAAGAATATTGAAGAAGAAGAAAGCTAGGCTTCTCCTGAGATCTCAGTCAACCGTTAGCTGTTGTTCAAGGTCCCTCAGGTCTTCTGATTTTTGGAATGAGTCCAGCTAGAGAGGACACCTCTACAGAAGCTTAAAGCCATGCTGAAATGACTGAGGAACTTAAAAGCCACAGCGAGATAAACAAAAGGCAGGAATCCATACAATAGAGTATTGTGTGACCTCAAAGGGAATGAGACACTGACCCACGCTACGAAATGGATGAACCTCAGAAACACGGTGAGTGAATGACACCAGTCATTAAAGGCCACACACCATGTGACTCACATTACAAAATGTGCAGAATCAGAAAATCCATAGAGACAGACGGGGGGGGGGGGTTGTGGAGTGCCTTATCAGAAGATGAATGTTACAGTGTGTGGCATACCCTAATAAAATTGTTACTTACAAATCACTACTCAGCATTTGAAATTTTAATACAGTTACCACAGAAATCAGCATTCAAATTTAAGGAACTGTGATAATTTTCCTGGCAGACATGAGTAAATACTGTTCACCCCAGACATGGCACCAAGGACAGGCCAAAGAAAATGTTCCCACCAAAGTCAAGGTTGGTGTTATTCCTAGGACCAGGAGCAACTTAAAGCTTCCCTCTCCCCACACCTGTTAACTGCAAATGTTTCCCCAGGGATGAGAGTAGTGGTGTCTTTATTGTGCTGCTCCTGAGCACTCCCCCACCTCAAGGGAACATTAGTGGGTCCAAGCTTGTGAGGGTTTCCAGGTTCTAACAGGTAACAGCTGCTCTATTTTATTTTAACTTTCAAAGTGATCACACAAATAAGGAATGGTCCCAGCATTCTTACACAGCTTGGAGAACAGTACATGGGCACCAAGACTGACACTCAGGTACAAGATGAGCATATGAGTGTACTCTTCACAGCTCTCCCTGCAGCTGGAGGTTACTACTGTCTAGGTTTAAAGTTAACCTTCCCCTTCCTTTGATGTACACTCTTACCAAAATTGAAGCAAAAGAGGACCAGATATCTCCACTCTTTCCAAAGGGTGAGTAAAATGTGCTCCATCTACTTGCTGGAGTACCAGTTGGCCGTGAATGGGAGGGCAGTCTTACACCTAAATGTCCTTGAAGCCTGGCAACTGCATGAAGAGTTGAAGAAGGCCATTCATGGGAGGTCATGTGGTTTGTGATTCCAAAAATGTCCAAAGCAGAACGTAGATTGGGGCTGCCGGCAACAACTGGGAAAGTAGTGACAGCTCAACCAGGGCAGGTCAGAGAATACATAAACCACACTTGGTCAGACACTGGCAAGGGGTTCACTGGGAAACCACAGGAAAATAGCACTGGCCCAGATCAGGTACCCAGCAGGCTGCTCTGTGGGCCTTCTACGAGAGTCATTGCTGGAGCTGGAGAGATGATTAGCTGTTAAGGGCACTTGTGCACACACAAGGTGGCTCACAACCTTCTATAGCACCAGTTCTAGGAGGTCCAGTGCCCTCCTCTGGCTTCCATGGTACGCATATACACACATACATATCCATTAAAAGTCATTTCATACCTACTATGTGCTAGGCACAGTCACAGGCCCTAAGAACACAGCAGTTAGGCCTCTGATCTCCCTTGAGGTCACATCCTTGTGGGAAGGCAGCATTTAGCAAGCTACATGACTTGCCTAGAAAGCTTAAGTACCAGGGACACAACAGTGGGATGAGGACTTTGCACAAGAAAGGTTTGGGATGTAATGCTTTTAGGACTTTACATGTCTGAAGATGTCTTTTCCCAGCATAGCAGGGGGATAGTTGGGCTAGGTATAGAATTCTAGAATGATGATGAATTTTTCATTCAAAATTAGAGAGTGTTGGCCATGATCTTTTCTTCCAGGAGAGCTGAGAAATTCAAGGGGAATTCTACTACCTCAGGTTTTGTGTGACTCACTTTTGCTCTTGAAAACTCAAGAGAATCTTCTGTCTCAAATGTTCCATTGTTTCCTGAGCATGTGTCCTAGAGTGGATGTCTCTTTTCATCTACACTGGAACCTTCAACCTTTGGGAGGTTTTTGTTTGTTTGTTTTTGTTTTTGTTTTCTGAGACAGGGTTTCCCTGTGTAGTTTTGCGCCTTTCCTGGAACTCATTCTATAGCCCAGGCTGGCCTCAAACTCACAAAGATCTGCCTGCCTCTGCCTCCTGAGTGCTGGGATTAAAGGTGTGCACCACCACTGCCCGGCTGATAATTTTCTTGAAGTGTGTTGTTGGTTGTTTTCTACATTATTTTCTCTGTCCTTGGCTTTTGGAACTTGAAGGTTGTAGTACTTTCCTCTCCTCATGTAGGACATGCATTCTCCAAATGTCTATCTCTCCTTGGGTGGCTGTCCATAACTAGGAGCTGACAGAGGATTCAGAGCTGGTTATCTCTGACCTCCATGACTAGATGCTGCTCAGAATCCTGAATGCTGCTATTTTGAGGAACTCATCTGGTCTCCCAGGGCTTTCCCAGGAAGCCACTGGAGGGGTCTGGCTACCAGCCTTATAATAGCCATATTGGAGAGGTGAGGGTCTATGGTAGTTTAAATGTAATTGCCCCCACCCCAAGTAAGCTCATAGGGAGTGGCACTATTAGGAGGTGTGGCTTTGTTGTGTATTTATGTTAGGTGTGGCCTTATAGAGGAAGTGTGTCACTATTGGGGTGGGCTTTGAGGTCTCCTTTTCCCAAGTTCAGTGTGACACTCAGTTCACTTCCAGTTGCCTGCCGATCAAGATGTAAGACTCTCAGCTACAGCACCATGTCTGCCTGCATATCGCCATGTTCCGCCATGATGATAATGGACTAAATGTGAAACTGTAAGCCACCCCATTAAATGTTTTCCTTTATAAGAGTTGCCATGGTCATGCAACTGTGACCACTTCACTTACTGCTGTGAAAAGAAACCCTAAGATGGGGCCTCTGCAGCTTCAGGAGAATAAACCTTTGGATTTTTCTAACAGGAGGGAAAAACAGTTGCCCCATGGGGAGGTGAAGGGGAGCTAGGAATTTAACTTGCTCAATTCCTGATTGTAGTCACCCCAACATCCTTTCTCCCAGGAATGCTCTTGCTAATCCTGAGTTTAGGTGCTGTACTCCCAGCCCAGGGGAATTTTCCTCTTGCTCTTTGTGTTCTCTGGGATTTGTGTAGACATGACCCCAGACCCAGCCAGATCCTGTAGGTGGGGGAGGAGTGGATCACAGCCCTGATACTCCACCCTCAGCACAGGGAAGGTAAGCAGCAGACATTTCTGCAGGGAAGATAATGCAAGAAGGGAGATGACCAGCTTGGTGTAACTCAGATGCACAGAGGGAAGGTAACTTCTTTGCCCTCTATCCCAACTCTCTCCTTCACCCTTATTCTGTTAAAACAGCTCACAGGGTCCCCAGAGGTGTCTGATTGACCCTCCCCACGTCCACACCCCCTGCATATTTTTGCAGCTGGTTCTAAAGGACAGAGCCCTTCCAGGGCCTTGCAGTGACTGTCTTACTCAGGACTTCCAGCCTCCTGTTCTCAAGTGCAGGGCATTCCAAGAAGGACAGGAGAACCCAAGGGAGGAGCTTGGGACAGGGGAGTCTGCCACTCCTTCCTCCTTTCATAGCATCCTCCTTCACTCTCAGCTACTGCATGTTTTCATGTAATCCAGAAGCAGTGCTCTCCCAGCATGCTCCTGGCACTTTCTTTCCTATGTAGGACCCTGAGATAGACCCAGCAGGCCTGGCTGAGCCACAGCCTTATCCTGCAGAGGAAAAGATGAGGAGGCTGAAACAGGTCCCTCCTGAGACCCTCCTGGGTAGAGTATGGGCCACTCTAAGGCTCAGGATGTCTCCAGCCAGGTGTGGTCAGGACACTGTGATTTGGGTTAGGGGCTAACCTCACTGCAGCCTCTGTCCAAATAACTGTGATCACACACAGTCACCTGTGGGGTAACGCTGGACTCCCTGCAAATGAGCCATGGCAGAAACAGCTGCCCTAGGCTCCAAGGCTTTTATAGGTTTGCCTTAAAGATTTTATTCCAGAAAAAAACCAAAGCAATTAATTCAAATTACAGAGTAGTCATTTGCGATAATATTTGCTTTAAATATATGTTTTTTTAAAAAACCCTCAGCTGTGGGCCTTGAGTGAGTTCGAGGTGAAGGACACCTTGAAATAATTACATTTTTGCTCATTTTATGTTGTGAAAATGGCTTAGTCAATTTGGGGAAGAACGTAAAGTGTTCAGCTGACTCCCCATAAAGGCTCTGCTATTTCTCTTCCCATTTCTGCCAGCATGACCACACTGGGATCGTTCACCCTTTCGCCTTGAAGGTGGATTTCTTCCAAAAGGCGTCCAGGCGCTGGCCCAGCTGCCTCTCAATCTGGGTCTTGGCAGCAATGAGGAGCAAGGCCTCTTCTGGAGGTCCTCCCGATAGGTGGCATCCAGAAACCTAGAGGACAGGACCTGCGTATGGGAACCCTTGTCCTGGCCCGCAGCTACTGTCTCTTCAGGTGGAGGGTGTGAGGGAACTGGGGCTCACCTGCCCAGTTTGTCCCAGGCATGATGATAGGGTTTTACCTGAAGATGAGTGCAGCTCAGAGTAGTGCAGCTCAGAGTAGGGCGGCTGGCCCAGCTAGGACTGTAGCTGGTATGCGTGTGGGGAGAGGCTGTGAGCCTGGAAATGGGAACTCATTAAGATGAAATTGTGCTTTGAATGGCATCATAATGTGAGCCTGTTCAGATTCAGGAGCCTGACAAGGCTCTCACTACCACAGATTATCAAGGACCCTAGGCAGGACTCCCTCCTCTGCCACATCAGGCACACATGGTGTATGCATATATTCTTTCAGTATTCTGCTTGCCTTTTCTTTCCATTGTTCTTCTCTTTGGTATGCTATGGAATTAGCTTTTTTCATTGTATTTATTTGTTTAGTGCATGTGTGTAGTATGGGTGTGCACCGTGCCATGACACGCATGTGCAAGTCAGAAGACAGCATGTAGGACTTGGTTCTCTCCTTCCATCATGTGGGTCCTAGGGATTGAACTCAGGCTGTCAGGGTTCCTTCACTTGCTAAGTAATGGAATTTAATCCAGGTCTGAGAGTGCTAGGCAAGTGCTCTGCCACTGAACCTTACCCTAACCCATCTTTACATTTTATGTCTTTTTTTTTTTTAAATTTGAGACAGGGTCTCATGTAGCCCAGGCTAGCTTTGAGCCTGCTGTGTATGTCGCTGAAGATAACTTGAACTTACGATCCTTGTGCCCTACCTCCTTAATGTTAGGGTCACAGGTATGCACAACCCCCACCCCACCCCACTTTATGCAATGCTGTGGACAGTGCCCAGGGCTTTATGTCTTCTAGGCAAGCACTGCCAACCAAGCCATCCCCTCCCCGAGTCCCTTATGTTTTTTAAAGTATCCACATAGTTATTTAATTAGTTAGTTAGTTAGTTAGTTAGTTAGTTAGTTTTTTGAGGCAGGGTTTCTCTTTGTGGCTGTCGTGGAACTCACTCTGTAGAGCAGGCTGGCCTCAAACTCAGATCTGCCTGCCTCTGCCTCCTGAGTGTTGGGATTAAAGGTGTGCATCCCCTACCACCCCTGCTAAAGTATCCACATTTATGTTTAACAACCTACTATATTTTTTCACTTGTAATTTGTTTCCATTTTTGTTACACTTTTAAAAATCTTTGCCTAACTCAAAGCCAAAACTTTCTACACTATTTTCTCTAAATTTTATATATTTATGTTTAGACCAAAGATATACACCAACAGTCCCAACTACTCAGGAATGAGATAAGAGGATTGCCCAGAAGTTGTGGGCAAGTTTGGACAGCACAACATCAAGCCCATTTTTAAAAGAAAATTGAGGGGCTGAAGTAATGGCTCAGTGGTTAAGAGCATTGGCTGCTCTTGCAGAGGAACAGAGTTCAACTCCCAACATGCACATCAGGTGGTTCACAACTGTAACTCCAGATCCAGGGGATCTGACACCCTCTTTGGCTCCTCTGGGCACCTACACACAGAGAACACACTCATATAAACACATACATAAGCATAAACAAAAATAAATCTTTTCAAAAAAGAAAACTTACATAGTATCTATCTTGGGCTAATATTTGTATGTTGAAGGTGCATTTATTTATTATTTGTTTGATGTGTATGAGTGTTTTTCCTGCATGCATGTATGTGCACCACATGCATGCTTGGTATGCTCAGAGGTCAGAAGGCATCAGATCCCCTGAACTGGAGTTATGATGGTTGTGAGCCACTGTGCAGGTGCTAGGAACCAAACCCAGATCCTCAGCAACAGTGACAAACACTCTTAACTGCTGATTCATTTATCTAGCCCCATCTTCTTAATTTTATTTTTGAAAATGACTTTTAAAAATGTATTGTAGCTGGGAGTGGTGCCGCACACCTTTAGTCCAGCGCTTGGGAAGCAGAGGCAGGTAGATCTCTCTGAGTTCAAAGCCAGCCTGGTCTGCAGATTGAGTTCCAGAAGAGCCAGGGTTACACAGAGAAACCCTGTCTTGAAAAAAAAATGTATTGTGAGGGGTGAGGTGGCACACATCTGGAAGTCAGCGGACAGCTGCAGGAGTCTATTCTCTCCTTCCTCTGCATGGGTCACAGAGATTGAACCCAGGAAGCACCTTTACCCACCGAGCCGTCTCCCCAGCTCTGAAGGTAATTTTTTTGCACGTGTGTCTAATTGTTCTGGCATCATTTCTTGAGAAGTATATGATTCCCTGAGGAAACCAATGTTATGATTTGATTATGAAATATCCCCCCAAAGCCCAGGGGTAGCTTGCTCAAGTGGAGGTCTTTGGGAAATGATTGGGTCCTGAACCCACAGATTCATCCATTATGGTTCTTAGCTTCATGGTCTAGAAGACAAGCAGCTCCCTCCACATATTCCCACCATGACATTCTTGCGCAGCACAGAGCCCAGTTACCCTGCACTGAGACCCCAGAAACAGGGAGCCAAGATACAGCTTTCCCCTTAAGATGTTTACTCAAGGGTTTCTACAAAGTGACAAGCTGAATTGGTTGCCTTGGCAACCTTGTCAGAAGCTAACAGACACACGTGTAAATCTGTCTGTGAGCTCCATGGGATCTGTGTCTATTCTCCATTTTGGGAGTTGTTGTTACTGTGTTTTTTGTTTTGTTTTGTTTTTTGTTTTATTGTTTTTTGTGTCTGGTCTTTTTTTTTTTTTAACAGAGTCTCACTGTGTAGCCCTGGCTAGCCTGCAACTTTCTCAGTAGACCAAGCTAGCCTCAAACTTATAGATACCTACTTGCCTTTGCCTTCAGAGTGCTGGGATTAAAGGTATCCCAGCTATAACATGCTTTGAAATATAGAATGTCTTTCAAATTCTATGGGGTTTTGATTCAGTTTTGTTTAGGCTACTGTGCTGGATGGTTTTATGTCAATCTGACACAAGCTAGAGTCAGCTGAAAAGAGAACTGCAATTTAGAAAATGCCTCCATAACATCTGGCTGTGAGGCATTTTCTTAATCAGTAATTGCTGGGCAAGGGCCCAGCCTATTATGGGTAGTACCATCCCTGGGCTGGTGGTCCTGGGTTATATAGGAAAGCAGGCTGAGCAGGCCATGAGGAGCAAGCAGGTAAGCAGCACCCCTCCATGCATCAGCTCCTGACTCTAAGTTCTTGCCGTTTGAGTTCCTGTCCTGACTTCCTTTGATGATGAACTGTGATGTGGACACATAAGCCAAATAAACCCTTTCCTCCCCAACTTGCTGTTGATCACCATGTTTCACCACAGTGAGAGTTACTCTAATTAAGATACACTAGGTCCTTTCCATGTAAGCATGAGGAAATGGTCAGTTTCCACTAGGAAGCATCCTATTGAATCTGCTGACCCGGTTTCAGGAGCACAGCTTTTCTAACGGTCCTGAGCTGCTGCTGCTGCTGCTGCAAGGACACCGGCCTGCTCTCACTCTGTCTCGGTAATGTTTCTTGGTTTTTCACTGTATGAGATATACATTTGGGGGGGTGAGATTTAAGAATTTGAAATAAAGTAGACATATTTCTGGATGGATACTAAGTGTCTGGTTGGCCCAAAAGAAAACAGAAAGCTACACTCAGAATAGGAATAAGAACCGTTCTTCCACTACAGAGTCCTAGGCCTGCCTGCATGGGTTACATTGCCTGTTTTATATAGGGGTTTCTGGAGTGTAACAGAGGCAGGAAATGCTCTGGGTTTTTCTTGTTTGTTTTTATTTTTTAAGACAGTGTCTGGCTAGGTAGATTGCCCTTGAACTTGTGATCCTCCTGCCTTAGCCTTTCAATGCTGGGATTATAGGTCTGCACTACCAGACACAATTCCTCTGTTTCACTTCAAAGACTGGTGTCATGTCATTCCAATTCCACACCGGACACCAGATCTACTGGTGCCTTAATTGTGGGTAAAAGTACTTGCCATGCTATTCTGGTAACTTGTATTTGGATCCCCAGAACTGTGGTAAAGCCAGATGAACAGTGTAATGTGGTGGTATTATGTTCCCCGAAATATTGTGCACCCTAATAAACTTATCTGGGGTCAGAGACAGAACAGCCACAATGTTAAACATAGAGGATAGGCAGTGGTAGCACACGCCTTTAATTCCAGCACTTGGGAGGCAGAGCTAGGCAGAAATCCATGTCTTCAAGGATACAGCCAAGCATGATGACTCACACCTTTAATCCCAGAAAGCCAGCCTTTAATCCCAGGGAGTGGTGGTAGAAGGCAGAAAAATATATAAGGCATGAGGACCAGTAACTAGAAGCATTTGGCCTGGTTAAGCATTTGGCCTGGTTAAGCATTCAGGCTTTTGAGCAGCAGTTTAGCTGAGACCCATTCTGGATGAGGACTCAGAGGCTTCCAGTCTGAGGAAACAAGATCAGCTGAGGATCTGGTGAGGTGAGGTAGCTGTGGCTTGTTCTGGTTCTCTGATCTTCCATTTCACCCCAATACCTGGCTCAGGTTTTATTTTATTAATAAGAACTTTTAAGATTCCTGCTACAGTGTAAACATTTCTAATCCCAGCCCACCTATGGGAAATGAAGGCTTCACATAAATGAAGAGACCTTGGGTAAATCTGATTTTAACTAACCTATCACAGGTACTTCGCTGGAGTTGGAAACATTCTTGCTGAGATCAGCATTAAGACAAGTGTACCCACCACCACCTTATCATGACTGCTGGAGAGCCGTGACAGCCGGCCACCTCTGCCAGATGCAAATGAGAAACCCAGGTGCTGAGACTTAGAAGATTAAAGGCACATGCCTTTAATACCTACATTCAGCTGGAAGAGGTAGGCAGATCTCTATGAGTTCAACGCCAGCCAAGGCTATATAAGTAAGACCTTGTCTCAAAACCCCAAAGAGCCTGTTTATGTAGATGAAATGTAGTCATCTATGCAAAAATTCTAAATAAACAATGATAAACATTATTGCCATCACCATTATCATTATCATCATCATCATGAGTTCAGTACTATCCTAGATAAATGATCAGTGCATGCAACACAGAGGAACACAGCATATATACATACAACACATGTACACCCAGCACACATGTACATAACACATGCACACAATATGTATATACAGAATGCACACACAGTATGTATGCATACAACACACATGCACCCACAACACACATACACAGAACACATGGACAGAGTACATATACACATAGCATACAGAACACACATAACATCCATGCTTATACAACACACATACCTGTTTGTATACCTGCCATACATATACACACATATATGCATATATATGACACAGCATGCACACAGCACAGGACTTATACACATTCAACATTGTACACAGAACTCACATATATATAACATACACATATGGTCCATCATCATATTTACACCCCAGAGTGGCTGCCCAAGGCAGAGGAGGAAGGATGGAGAGGAAGGATTGGGATAGAGTGAAAAATGATGAAGGGTGCTGAGGAATCGCAGCTACAGCCATGAACTGGGAGCTCAGGTAGCTGGACTTGGTTCTCTGATGGGGCAGGGGCAGCAAGGACACCACACTTCAGGTTTGGCTGGAAGGCCTTAATTGTCCAGCATGGGCACCTGTCTCTGAATTCCTTCCTCCTCATGAGGAGAGAGGAGAGGAAGGAGATGAGTGCCCTTTGCCTCTGAAGCCCTGGCATTCCTGGAGTCCTGGAGGGGAAGGGTATGTCCTCATTCCTCAGACCCCTCTATGGCTAGGTCCTGGGCCAAAGTCAGTGACGGTTTGGCCAGTGCACTTGACCAGTGTCTGGGTGGTCTGCCATACCTACCCTTCCAGAAACCTGATGCCTCCAGCCTGTGCATCTGTCTGGAGGACTTCCAGCTGGAGGGGCAGGGTGGCCTGCCTGCATCACGGAGCCCGACAGCCACACCATTCCCAGGCTGCTGTAGGGGGTGGGAGGGTGTCCCCTCCAGTCCCAGGGTTTAGCGGCAGAAGAGCCAGCTGGTCCCAGCTGCATCTCAGCAGGACAGAGACCATGAGAAGAGCCTCTCAACCCCGAATCCTCCTCCTGTCCACCCCCATGCTGCAACCCACCAGCTGCTTCAGCCCCTCCAAGTGGTGCTGGGGGGGGGATTCTAGATTCCTGAGCATGTCTGCTGCAGGTGAGCCAAGCAACAGGAGCTGAAGCTTGCCTTCTGCTGGTCATCAGTTTCCATTTTCACCGTAGTTTGCCCACCCTGTTGTCTGCCTCTAGGCTGCTTTCTTTCCCTCTACAGGATTTTCACATTTTCTACGTTTTTCAGATGAGGAACTTGCCTTTACCAAGGTTGCAGAGCTGAGCTCTGAAACTTGACTGGTTTGCTTTGTTCTTGGTGGCCTGAGGAGATGAAAAGGGGAGCTTCTTTGGGGCAGTGAGGAGACACAGTGGCCTCAGGAACAAGGTCACCTGAAGGACACAGAGGGCAGGGATCTCTGGGTGCAGACTTGGTCTGGGTGTTGAGGGAGGCAGGGAGTGAAACAGGGTCATGAGCTGTTCCCTAGTCCTTCGGCCTCAGGACCTTTGCAAATACTCTGAGCCAATCCTTCTCACCTTGTCATTCCACTTTTCCTACACAACTTAGCTGTCTGGACTCTGAGGAAGGAGGTCGTTTATGGGTGATCTTGGAAGGAAATGAAAGTATAATCTTTTAAATATATGAAACCACCATTCTGAGACAAATACATATTTTTTAATGGGCCAACTATTTTACTTGGCTCATCAATTCATTGAGAGGGATGGACTCAAAGGACAACATGGAATCAAGACCTTTTCGGCAGCCAGGAGGTGAAGGACTTGGCTGTAGACACCCAGTGTAGTACTCACAGGAGGTAGTTAAGAAGCTAAGGGCCTCACCACAGATGCCCAGTGTAGATGTCCACAGGAGGAAACCAGGCATCTAAGAGATGTCACTGCAGACACCCAATGTAGATGTTCACAGGACAAATAGTTGCCTCTCCCCAGACTCTCCCCAGGCAAGAATCGTAGGCAGTTTCACTCTATTGTTGTTAGGAACAGCTCAGAGTGATCTGAGAATCACAGATCTGGGATGGGCATGCTGGATAAGCAGCCTCTGAAGGACATCTAAAGAGTTCTGTCTCCATTTCAAAGCTAAACTTTCTCCTGATACACTTAAATGGCCTCCACCCTCCCTGCTTGGGACATCTCTTACTGTGGCCATGGATTCTGGTGAGCCCATTGTCACCTCCCTAGCTAGACTCTAGGAGGGAAGGGACTTGTGCTGCTCCCTGTGACATTTTCAGGCTAACACATGACGGTGATAATGATGGGTTCAAGTGGCCACGTCTCACACTCCACAGCAGCATTTGTTTCCTCTGGCTGAGGGGAGGGAGAGGTGCTGTTGCTGCTGGGTCTCTGAGGAAGAAGCTGAAACCCAAGTACCACCAAGTTCTTCATGGTGGCAGTATTTGTGCAGCTAGGAGGTGAGGGGAGATCTCACTGCCCCTCAGGTTCCTCTGCAGGCAAGTTAATAAGGGGAAGACTGCAGGGATGAGTGAATGGCGGTCAGCCCCGGAGGTCACACAGCTAGCATCTGCAGCAATGGGACAGTGTGAGGGAAGGGCTTCAGTGACTAGCTCTACGGAGAGTTAACAGTTTCCTCGCCTGTTGTATTAGATAAGGCACTGGTGATGAATTTCCCGCTGTCCTGGGACAGGGCTCAGGCTTCTCATGAGATTTACTGGAGGGAGCAGTTAACCTGCAGATCAGGGCAGGGTAAAGAGGCCTCATTGGAAAAACCACAAAGGGCCATTCAGCTAGGTTCTGCATCAGCCAGTATTCTGGTTGCTGAGAGAAAAGCTGATAGAAGCAGCTTTGGCTCATGGTTTAAGGATGCAACCCATTGCACAAAGGAAATATAGTAACTGCAAGACTCACACCTATGGCAGCAGGAAGCAGCTTGCTCACATCCCAGTGGGTCAGAGCTTGGCTGGCTTTTCTTAGGACTCCTGTTCATGGTCGGGTCTTCCTCCTTTACCTAAATCCTCTCAGATAGCTTCTGTCTCCAAGGTGATCCCCAAATCTAGGCAAACTGACAACAAAGATCAGCCATCACTCATCCATCACAAGGTCAAAGGCCAATTCCACCATCTTGGTGTATTTTCTGCAACTAGAGTAGAAATCCCAAGGCCGAATGGTCATAGAGACAGAGGCTTATTTGGCTTGGGGTTCTGGCAGCTAGAACTCCAAGAGCTGGTCCAGCTTCCGGCAAGGGGCCCATGCTGCTCCAGCCTCTGGCAGGCAGCAGGACAGGCAGCTTGCACCCGAGACAGAGCAGGAGGCTGGTGGCTACTTCCCAGCAGCTGCCCTCATGGGTGTGAACCCAGTTCTTAGCAGAGCTCACTTTGTTGAGAAAGGCCTCAACCACCCCTGAGGGGTCCATCCCAGGACCTTAATATACCACAGCATACCCTCCTGGGGCCAGGCTTTATCAGGATCTTAACAGAAAAAAAACAAAACACTCTTAAATCATAGCACTTGCTAAACCACTTCGCAGGATTCCCGCTGATGCAAAGCCAAGGGCTCCTCACTGCTGTCTTCCCACCCTGAGAATGCCCTCAGACTTGGTCCTGCTGAGCCCCATGCTGTGGGCCACCCTGCCACCCCACAGGCAGCATTTATCTCTGCCCTCCCATGTGGTCTCTAGGGTCAGACCTGAGGCAAGAGTCAGTCCACCAGCCTGAACCTTACTTTGCACGTTTAGATGCCTAAGCGGGCTACCCAGAGGGAGGTGCACACAGCGTCCAGGATGGGCCTGAGAAGATGGGCCACTCACATTTGCTCTAACAGCAGAGTCCCACAGCTGCACGGGCCTCACTGCCTCACTGCTGTCGTTTCTAATGTGTCTCTGCACTCAGGCATCCTGATATTCCCAAGTGTCTCCAAAGCATATCAAGCAGCAACTTTCTTGGGGGCAGGACAGACCTATGTCCAGCTCTTTCAGGCAGCCCCCTTCCAGCTGGAAGCCCTGTCACCAGTTTCCCTCCTAGAAGGGCCTCTTTATCTGATTCAAGGTTTTATCCTTCATAACGTCTCTGTCTGTGGCCAAGGGGTAGAAGGTCTCACTCATCCCCACATAAGGGGAGAGACAGTAAAATGAAAGTGATTGTGTAACCCTAGTGGAAAGAACGACTTTGGCTTCATGAAGTCCCAGTAGAAACACTAGAGTTATTCAGACTCTAGCTCTGTTAATGTCTGGAGCAGGAAGGGGCTGGCTAGAAGGGGCAAGAGTGGGGGGTCCACAGACCCTGTGTAGGTACCCCAGCATCAATCACCTTGTAGGGTGGGTGGCCTCTCCTGGTCCCATCTGCATAGGCAGCCCTGGAGTGAGCCCTCTGACCTCCAAACAGCGGAGACTGTGGAAATGAGAAAAGCTCGGGTCGTGGAGGCTTGTGGCTCAGGCTGGAATCAGGCCAGTAGTGGGCTGCGCTCCCCAACATCCTGAACTGGACTGCTATCTATGTGCAGGCTCCTCCTCCTATGTGAGGAGGGAGGAGAGCCCTTTCGGAAAGAGGAGGGTCTGGGGTGTTCTTTCCAGGGGAACTAGACCAGGGAACTGCAGGCTCTCCCTGATGTGTTGACAGCCCACAGGTCAAGAGAACAGACACGCCAACCTTCTGGGATCTCCATGCCTGGCCAGGCATCAAGTAGGGAACACAGCCAGTCGGGTCTGAGCCCTGACATTCCAGCCAGTTTCTTAAGGTCACCATTCTGGGGGGATGTGGGGAGACACATGGACTCCTTCTGTGGACATGCTGTACAGTGGAGATGAAGCAGAGCCGAGAAGGCTTAACACATCCATGCTCCAGGGAGCCTCTGCGTCTAGGCTCTGGAGAGGCTCCCCATCTTACCCAGGCCTTCTTCAGGAGGCCCTGCTGCTGTAAAATTGGGTTTGGACTGTAAAGCATCACACACTTACCACCCCTGGAAAGTCACACAGTTAATCTGCACAGCTATGTGATGGTCATCTAGGGGCCAAGCAGAGGTGGGGGGTAGACTCAGGCACAGACAGACTGTTTTAGGATGTCTGTGTGTATTTACATGTGTATATTGTACTGTGTGCTCACTAATGTGCATGCTCACTTGCCAGTACATGTGGGCACTCAAATGTATGGGTGTTTACATATATGCATACATTTCTGGGACACGTGTGACGGCTGAGGTTGGGCCACTCCACAACACTCACTGAACCCTGGCACCTCCAGGGCATCTCGAGAAGCAGGCACAGATCTAGGGAAGGACCAGAACTCCAGGTTGGGAGCCCTCTTCACAGCACCTCACAGCTGCAGAGCCAGGCACGACACATTCCAGACACCACGATCTGGCAGGAGGAGTCACTAGACTGCTTAGCTGGCCACACAGGTTCACAGCAGGCCCTGAAGCCCAGGTGCTCTTGGCAACCTGGGAATGATTCTAAGTCTGGGTCTTGCTGCAGCTCGGTTGTAAGGACTTAAACTTTTATTTGTGTTCTTGAAAGACTGACTCCCACTTTCTCTTTACTAGTTTTCAGAACACCTAGCTGGAGCCAGACTTGGTTGCTCACACCTGTAAGCTCCAAATTTACAAAGCTGAAGCAGGAAGATGGCCATAAGTTCAAGGCCAGCCTAGACTACACCATGAGACTCTTCCTCAAAAAATCCAAAATCAAAATCAGTTGGATTTTTAGGGAAAAGAGTCAATAGAATGTGTACTATTTTTTTATGTACACATATTTTTGCACAAGTATGCAAATGTGTTCATGCATGCCTATGTGCATATGTGTATATTATGAGCTGTATACATTCATATGTGTGTGCTGTAATCTGTATACCATGGTGCATGTCTGTATGTGTGTTCACAAATGCATGCCTATGTGCCTGCCTGTGTGTGTGCTCTATGATGTGTATACATTCTCTGTGTTTCTGTGTGTGTATATGTGTGTGCTATAGTCTGGATACACTCATGCATGTGTGTGTGTTATAGTCTACATATACTCATGTATGTGTGTACATGCATATTTATGAATGCGTGCCTCTGTACCTATATGTGTGTGCTATGATCTGTATATATCCTGTGTGTATGTGTGTGTGTGTGTGCACAGGTGCATGGGGAGATTTATTTCAAGCAGCTGACTCATGTGACTCCTGCACTGGCAGGCAGGCTGGGATGGAAATCCTGGAAGAGCTGAGGTTACAGTCTGGAGTCAGAAGGTAGAACTCCCTCCTCCTTTATAGGCTTCTGTCATTTCCCCTGAGGCCTTCAACTGATGGTATGAGGCCACTCACAGTTCAGAGGGACACCTGCTTTACTCAAGAGATTACTGAATCAAGTGTTGATAATGTTTTTAAAACATCTCCACAACAATGTCAAACCACTGTCTGATCCAATATGTGGGTACCATCTTTCATCCCTGACAGACTCACCAGATGATGAGTAGGGGTCTGCTCTGAACTCCCTAAGGCCTGGGACTTGCATGTCCATCTCCCTAGGAGTTCAAGTAAGTGGAGAGGGGTCTAGTTTCTTGAGAGAGAGAGAGAGAGAGAGAGAGAGAGAGAGAGAGAGAGAGAGAGAGAGAGAGAGAGAGCTGTGGCAAATAAAGAAATAAATAGTAAACAATAAAGCACAGCTATTAACATTTACCCCCTCTGGGCATGGGCAGGTAGCTTGAGCTGGAGACCCTGGAGCTGCAGGAGCAGAAGAACCTACTCTCTGGCCAAGAGGACTCAGGGCATCTTTCAAGGAGAGGGTGTGAAGATACTTGATTTTCCCTGAGGACTGGGAATGTCCTGGAAATGCGATGGCCACGTGGCCAGCAGAAGGCAGATGTAGAGCTGCAGCAGGGCCTGTGTGGGCTTGATCACATGAAAATTCACATTCAGCCTCACCACCATTTCCTCAAAAAAAAAAAAAAAAAAAAAAAAAAAAAAAAAAAAAGCTCTCCAGTCTCATGGGAAAAACCTGAGTCAGGGCCCTTCCCTGGGGATAGGAAGGGGAGGGTAACATCACATCAGACCCCACAGAGGTCATTCAGGTGGAGGTATGATCGATTTATCCTCATGGGTTTCTATTAAGGGTGAAACCTTTGGCTGCTGAATCTGAATCCTCACCTCCACCCCCTACATTCCTACCTTACAGCCTCCTCCTACCAGAGGAGAAGCAGGGAGTCCCAGCTGTGTGGACAGCCTGGCCTGGGCTGGAGGGGTGAGAGGAGGGTGGAGCAGGCTGCTGACTGGACCTGAACAGGTACACTTACCTGCTCGGGGACAACAGAGAGCCAGGCCTGAAGTCTGACTGCTCAGCCTCCTGAGCACCCCCAATAAGGGACAGGGGTCCACGGAGCCTATGACAAAGCTATTCCACCAAGGATGTGCCCTGAGAGAGGCAAGGAGAGTGGGTGTGTCCTCTGAGCCAAGAACTTGTGTCTCTGAGTATTTGGACAGAGGGCCAGGGTTCTTAATCTGTGAGACACACAGGAGACCACTGCCTTCTTGGTAGTCTGCCTAAGGTCCTGCAGTGGTCCAGGCTACCCTGGGATCAACCTTAGAGGGTCCTCATGCTGTCTGAACTCAGGAGCCTTGTATCCCGCCTCATCTCCAGCTTTGTCTTTAATGCCCTTTCTCTTCGCTGGCTGATATACAGACTGGGCCCTGTCTTGGCCTGGTGGATAGATTCTGAGTCTCCTGACTGCCAAAGTCCTTCACTCACAGGAGGTTTGGGTTGACAGAGCAGGGGGACTGGGGCCACTTAGGATGCCCATCTTTCTGCTAGAAGAGGACTGGGACAGTTTGTTTTCACTACAGAGAAGAAAGAGACACTGTGCCCCACACAGTGCCCCGAGCAGAGCTTTGGTAAAGTGTGAAGGTTCGGAAGGGAGCTTCTTGTTAGTCACCCTGTCCCTGGCTGCTATGCTGGGGAGCCAAGCAGCTGACTTAATGCTGGCTGACAGAGCCCCAACTCTTCCTCGGAACAATTTTTAGCCTAGAAATGATCAGTGCCCTTTGCCCAGCCTCAGAGGGGACCCCTGCAAGGACAGTTGATTTGGAAGTGCCGTCTGCCCCTACCTGCTGGCGTGGTTCTGCCTGGGACCACTGCTGTTCTATCCCAGGATCTCTCTCCTTCCAATTTCCAGCGAGGGGCTTCTGAGTCATGGACTATCATAACCCAATCTCTCTGACCAGTTTTTGGTTCTAAGCAGAAACAAGCGGGCACAGTGGGTCAGCAGGATGGGCTGGGGATGCCTTTAGTTAGCTATCCCTAAGATGAGCCTGTCCTGAGCACAGGATTTTCTGTTTATCATCCTTACCCCCTACATGCATTGGCTGGAGCTGATATTTGAGGCTTTATAGAGCCTCGCTTCCTCTTCTCTGATTTATGCTCCTCGGGATGAGTTTTATAGGAAACAGTCTCTGAGCTCCTGTGAGATAAAAGGCAGCCCCTGCTCCTTCGAGACTCAGCCTCTTTCCCCACCCCTCATAGATCTTCACACTCGGCTCAGGAGCACAGCCTCCCACACTGCTGCCTCTGTCTGCCTATCAGCCTCAGCCTGAGGTGTAAGAGTGAATGAAGGTTAAGACTCTCTGCAGGGATAGCTGTCAGGGATGTGCCTCCCCCTTGTCGTGTAACAGTTTCCTCTGAGATTGAAACACTTCATCCTGCACAGAAGCCCTTAAACAAGAAGGTAAACAAAGGAGCTCCAGGAAGTCCCTGAAACTGACCAGACTCCCTAAGCCCCACCCTGATAGAGGAACAAAGACTACTGAGAGTCACCCTCAGATCCAAAGAGCCAAGCTTGCAAAGAAGATTCTCCAGACCAGACAGCTGACTGGAAGAAGCAAAAACCAGTTCAGTAGCCAGGAAGAAGTTTAAGTCAGTTCAGTCACTTGGAAAGGACACTCTCCAACCTGTTGAGCTGCCTAATGGCTGTGCAGTGTACTCCAGGTTCCCAGCTTTTGTGATCTGTCACCCTTGCTGGGATGGGCTTTAGTGATGTAGCTGTCTTTGAGTCATTTCTGCCCCTGTAAGTAACTGCTCACCTATATTTCTGTAAGTAACCCCAATAAAAGTCATGGTTCACCAAGTTGGTCTTTGGTGGTACAGTACTTTGGTCTGTCGTGGGATCCCTTTCTGGAGCGAGTAGACCTGTATGTAGCATCTCCCCGGGAAAAGTTTTGTCACACAACATCCTTCCCCTGTGTGTGCTACTTCCTGCTGACCATGGATGCTACCTGGAAATGGTTGGAGTCTTCTTTTCTAACAGGGTTCAACAAGGACACTGCCCTTCCTCTGTCTGCCTCTTCACCTCATACCTTCCCAGAAGCCTCTCACTCTAAAGGCTAGTGAGCTCATTTAGGCAATGTGAGCACATCTTCTGAACCCTTCGTTGCCAATACCAGAGGGTATTCACAATGCTCCCAGCCCTGACTGGCTCTAAGATGCCTCGGGCAATGAAACAGGCATAGTCATGCTTTTCCAGATCACATGTGTGTCAGCTCTGCTTGGTGAATCTTCAGTGACAGCCAGGTTGTCAGCACCTGGGGTGAGCTGGCCCCTGTGGGAATCTCTAACACCCACAGCCAGGCACAGAGCATGTCACCCACCACGCAATCCTAGTGCAAAAAAAGAGAGCAAAAGCATCACTATCCCCTCCCCCTCCACACCATGCACAGGGTTTGTGTGTGAAATGTCCCTCTTTAACTGGGGGAAAGAGGAGAAGACTCTAGAAGAGACCTCCTGCCTTCCCTGAGGCACTGGGGTGGCTGTGGGGCCAGCCTGGCTGCAAGAGTAGGCCAGACCTCCCAGAAGGCTGCCCTTCCAAGGAAGACTCTGCAATTCGTGTCCAGCCCTCACCCATTCTCCCCCCTGTAATTGGGCCTGAGGATTTCACACTCTGGAGCCGGGATGGTGCTTGTTTTGGCTGGCCCAGTGCAGGCAGCCCATCCTCACAGACCCTGGGTTGCATAACGGTGAGGTATCTGCTTACGCTGGCTCCCTCCTTGCAGCAAGGCCTGGGCAGCCCTCGTTGGGTGGAGCAGCCTCTCTGGGAGGTACCCAGCCCCACCAGGCTCCGGGTAGGGGCTCTTGAGCCTCTTGACCCTGCAGCAGCTGGCAGTGCCACATGGTGCCTTGGCCTCGAGGAGCCAAGCCGTCACCTCTGGCCAGAGTTGGCCCTTATGGGTGTAGGCGGGCGAGGGGCTGCCTCCACCCACTGATCACATCTCTTCCCAGCCTCGGCGTCATCGTTGGCTCTGCCAAAGCACTGTGGGCCCTGGGTCAAGAGACAACAGTGTGTGTGTGTGTGGGGGGGGTTGGCAGGTCCAGGGATGACCTACTGGGTGCCCTTGTTACTTCCCCAGGCCCCTGAAGGAACCTTGGGAGCAGCATCTGGCTCCCTGGTCCCTTTGGGCCCCTGGACCCAGCCCAGCTGGCCCAGGTGTGAAGATGTCGCAGTGTGCAGGGTCCTCACAGTCCAGCATCTGCCGCCAAAAGGTGGAGCCAGAGAAATAGGAGATTTGAATAATGGGAGAAAATTATTATGTCTTCGTGTGAGCTGGAGCCCAGCCCTCCTCCCCATGGGTGTGATAACTGGGGACATCTTACGTTTCTCCTGCTCAGAGCCAAGGCCAGGCATGACAATACTCACATTGTTTCCCATGCTGGGGTATTGTTATCCGATGACAGTGCCTTGAAACACTGCTACAGAGCACAGGATTAACGCAGGAAACCATGGGCATCTGTAGGAAAGACCAAGCTGGAGGGGGTGATTAGAAAGTCAGCAGGGAATGATGGTTTCATACAAGTGGCCTGGTGACAGACAACCAGGTCTACAGCTGGGCAGGGCCAGGCAGGAGGGAGCTGCCAGCACCCCTGGCACCCCGGTCGCCAGTGTCTGTGGACTCCACAAGTTTCTTCCTGTGGCACAGCAAGGCTGGAACTGGCTTTGGTTTCTTACCTGGAGCCAGGTTAGCCTGCTAACTGAGCTGTTGGACCTCCCTCCAGAGGCTGGGAACAGTGCTGATGCTTGGGTCCTGTCTCTGAACAAAGAAAGTTTTCCAGTATGTAGAGGTCCAGGAAGCCCATCCATACCCCCACACAGGAGGACACTAACCAACCAGCTCAGCATCCAGAGACCCAGCCAACCCCAGGGCAGCCCACCATCCCCTCTAGACTGCTGGCCATCTGTAAATAATCATCATGGATAGGGATGGAAAGTGCTGGCCCCCTGGGCCATGGTTCCTCCTGCAGCCAAGGCCATCTGGGAACAGCTGTTTCTTACATCTTAGAAAGAATGGAAGCCACCTCTGAGTCAGCAAGGTTGTCTTAGAAGGGACAGCCCTGGGGAGAGGCCCTGGCCATGTGTATGCTGGGTCCTCAAGATGGCCTGGCTTCCCAGCACTCCCCACTCTCATCTTCTCTAGTGGATCATCAAGCACCAGACTGAACTCTTAAGCAGCTCCCTCATGAGGAATTAGATGGGCTGTGTGTCTAGATTCATTGGTTTCTAGGACTCCTGTGCTAGCACAGAGGACCAGGATCCTGGAAGTCCCCAGAATCCTGCCCAGCCCAGCGGTCCTGGAGAAAAAGGAGCTGTAGAAGGGTACAGGTGTGTATTTGGAGCCAGAGGTTCTTCCTGCCCTGTGGCTCAAGGGAGCATCAGAGGCCTGTCTCTTGCTGGTTCCAGAAAAGGAGAGAGTAGCTGGCTGCTCAGACTCATACCCTGGACCAACCCCCTGGTGGGCACACCATCTCTTTCTCACACACTTCAGCCCCTGGGAACATCCCATTGGGATATTAAAACTTCATAGGAGGCCAAGGCCCAGAGCCAGAAGAAATTCACACCTGGGGCTCTTTGGTTCTCACAGCACACATCTGGACAGCATCTGGTCCTCACAGGTGTGCAGAGTCTGAAACCCACAGGCACCAGCACTACCCATGAAAGAGCCAAAGACCAACTGAGGGCCGTGGAATTCCTGCTCCGCACTTACCAGGTCTCATTGCCAGCCAGCCTTGCTCACCGGCCTCCTGGCTTACTTCTCCCCATCTTCAAAATGTTTTCTGCCTCCTGGGGGCCCACAGCTGACACATCCATTCCTTGAACTGGTAGATTTCCTTTGAGCGATGTGAGATGATAATGTGAACAAATAAATGAGTGGGCAAGTGAGATGATGGATTTGTGAATTAGAGTAAGTGAGTGAATGGATGAGTGAGTGAGTGAGGGAATGCATGGGCCAGGCTTTCTAACATGTGTATCCTGGGAGGATGAAGTCCCCCTGGGTGGAGGATAGTTCTTGGGGGAATAATAACAGGTAAACCACCCTAGATGTCATAACAAAGTACCACAACCAGGCAGATCCACATATCAGAATTTCCTCACCCATGAGAAGGCTGATGTCTGAAGTCAAGCAGTCACCTGGCTTACTCCTTCTGGGGGCTCTGGGAAGGATGCTTCTGGCCTGGTGCAGCTTCTGGTGGCTATAGGCTTTGACCTTTTTGTATGGTGCTGTGTCCTTCTGCAGGGTTCTTGCACACCCACTGGCAGACTGTCCTTGTCGTGGTTATCAACTGGCACCTGCAATTCTGCACCCAGCCCGACCTGGAACCCAACTGGGTGCTGGGATCTCAGGTTATCATGGAGGTGCAGTGGCAGAGCCAGCCCCAGCCTTAGCAACCCAGAGCCGCTCGAGACAAGTAACTAAACACACTGGGATATTCAGGTGGAGGCTGTGGTGTGAGGTGGCCCATGGTTGATGGAATATAGGAGACACCTTGGCCAGATCCTTGCTTCAATTATGCTTAAGGGTCCAGCATGAGTCTGGGCCTCTGAGTCTCCCAGGGAACATGCACCTGAGAGTTCTACTTGCCAAATCCTGAGCTGTCCTCTAGAGGAGCAGCTGAGATTTGAAGGTGCTTCGAGTCTAGCTCCAAGGCAGAACACACTGTAGAGATAGGACACTGGATGCTGTCCACACATGGAACACCTTCTCGTTCAAATATTGTCCTCCTTCCTGCCTGTGCCTGGAATACCACATCAGCTAGTCTGACTTAAGGCTTATTCATGTGAACAGTCAATTACTATATTGGCCCCTACAAGTCCTCTTCTGCAGTGTTTCCCCTTGTCTTTAGAGAACTTTTTTTAAGATGGATGATACATGTGCAAATGAGCATCAGTTTACTATGCCTGGGAGTACATTACAGTTTTCTTTTTAAAAAGGAGTAGGTTTACTTTGAAGATAGCCCAGTCAGTAAAGTTATTTATACATAAGTATGAAAACTCAAATTCAATCCTTAGTACCCACACAAAAAGTCAGACACAGAGGGACTAGAGAGATGTCCCAGTAGTTTAGAGCACTGGCTACCCTTCCAGAGGACATGGCTTCAATTCCCAGTACTAATATAGTTGTGGAGTAGGTTCCTGGAGACTGAAATATTTTATCCTTCAGGGAAGCCCCTTAAACAAGAATGTAAACAACTCAAAATGGCCTCAGGAAGTCCCTGAAACTTACCAGACTAAGCCCCACCCTGACAGAGGAAGAAATAAAGACTGCTGAGAGTCACCCTTAGATCAAAAGAGCCAAGCTTGTAAAGAAGAATCTTAAGACCAGACAGCTGCCTGAAAGAAGCAAAAACCAGTTCAGTTACCAGGAAGAAGTTTAGGTCAACTTAGTCACTTGGAAAGGACACTCTTCAACCTGTTGAGCTGCCTACAGCTTTTGTGATCTGTCACCCTTGCTGGGGTGGGCTTTAATGGTGTAGCTGTCTTTGAGTCATTTCTGCTCCTGTAAGTAACCCCTCACCCATATTTCTATAAGTAACCCCAATAAAACATGGTTCGCCAAGTTGGTCTTTGTGGTAACAGTACTTTGGTCTGTCGTGGGATCCCTTTCTGGGGTGAGTAGACCTGTGTGTAGCATCTCCCCGGGAAAAGTTTTGTCTCAGTCCGTTGGTGTCTCACAACTCATAACTCCAGTTCCAGGGGATCTGACACCCTCTTCTGAACTTCTCCTGCATCAGGCACAGATGTGATACTCATGTGATACCTGCAAACAAAACACTCACACATATATATCTAAAAAATATATCTAAAATACTTTTTAAAAAGTCAGACATGGAGGCATGCATTGTGATCCCCGTGCTATGAAGGCAGACACGAGATTATTTCTGGGACTTGATGTCCAGCCTGTCTAACCTAAGCAGTAAGCTCCAGGCAAATCCATGAGAGACTGCTTCAAAATGCAAAGTGGACAAGCTCCTTGGGAATGACACCCAAGACTGACTTCTGGCTTCCTTGTGCACATATATGACCGGCACACATGAACACACAGGGGCAGGAAGGACAGGGAAAGGATCTTAGGATTTCTCTGTATTTTTTATTTCTCTGCCAATTATGTTTTAGGAGAAGTCCACCAAATGCATGCGGAAATTCCCTTCACGCATCAGCTATTCAACCGTTACTTTACTGATGGCCATTAACTTTGTTTCCAGTATTTTGCCTCCAAACAATGATGCTATAAACATCCTTGAAAGTGAAAACAAACACAATCACCCATGCAGGCGTAGAGAGCCCTGAACCCCTGATATCTGCTCCCAGATTCATGGCCGCCATCCCCTGCAGAGGACAGAGGCTCCACACTGTGTTGCTACCTGGCCTCAGGACAACCCTGTCTTTCTTGCCTAACAAGGATCTCCAGGTGAGGGCTCTTCGAACCGTCAGGACAGAGTGGCATTTAGACCTGCTCCTCAGCCTCCTGCCACCGGACACTGTCAGGAAGCTCTCAGTCTTACCTGACACCTTAAGACGCATTTCCTCAGCTCTGTCCAATAGAGCCTTTGGCCCCTGCAGCTGCACAGCAGCAGGGCTCTCTCAAAAGGAAGGGCAGGGACAAGGGGTGTGGAGAGAACCTCCACCAAGTCAAAAAGAACTTGCCACATAGCCCTGGAGAGATGGGAACAGGAGGACCCCTGGCCAGTCAGCCTAGCCTAATCGGCTGTTCCTGAGGAAGGATACCTGAGGCCCACACACAGGCACTGCACCCACCCACAAGTGACCACACCTATGCAAGTGTGTGTGTGTGTACCCACACACTCACACTCACTCAAAGCAATTCTTCTGCCTCAGAGAATGAAGCAAGCTCGACACAGTCAAATGCTTCACCATTCATCTTTATTTGAATATGCTGCTGAGGCCATGGGAGAGCTCACTTCCCATGGGTGTCCCTTGTGAGGGACAGAGTGGTTACTGCAAGCATGGAGTCCTTCAGAAGCACCGTCTCTGGACCACAGATGGCCCAAACTCCTTGAAGTCTACAGCAGTGATCCACATCTGCTTAAAGCTGCTCAGAGAGGTGACGATGGAGGCTCCAATCCACGTGGAGAACCAGCGGTCAGGAGGTGCTGTGATCTTGATGGGGACTCCCTTGGAAGCCAGCTGCTCCAGTTCCCTCAGGAGCCTGTCATCCAGCCCCTGAAACAGCGTGGTGCCCCCTGACAGGACAATCTCCCCGAAGAGTGTCTTCTGTATGTCAGCATCACACTTGGCTATGCTGTTGGATGCCATCTGTGCCAGCCCTGGGCCATGGGTGCCCAGCTGGTCTGGAGAGAACAGGACCTCAGGAGCCTGGTACAACTGGTCTCCGATGTAGATGACATTCCCATCAGGCAATTTGTACTCCCTCAAGACGTCTTCTGCCCGTCGAGAGAGTTCCTCCTCAGGCTCCAGGGCCACGTAGCATAGTTTCTCCTTGATGTCATCCACCAGGGTCCTGTCCAGTGGGCATGGAAAAGCTCTCCCACTGGCCAGGAGGAGCCGAGTGAGGAGCTCCGTGATGTCCTTGCCAGCCACGTAAAGTTTGCTGACTGCATGAGGTAAGGAGTAACCCTCAAAGATAGGTACAGTGCACGTGACCCCATCCCCGCTGTCCACCACCAGGCCCGTGACACAGGCTGAGGCATAGAGTGCCAACACTGCCTGGTCTGACAGATAGAAGGCAGGCACGTCGAAGGTCTCAAACATCACTTCCGCCGTCTTCTCCCGGTTCTCCCTTGGGTTCAGGGAAGGCTCCGTCATGAGCACGGGCTGTTCACTGGGCTTCACACCCAGTTCCCATTCGAAGAGATGTCTCCAGAGCTTCTCCACATCATCCCAGCTCGTGACCAGGCCCCGCTCAATGGGGGAGTGCAGGCGTAGGGCCTCCTGTTTGTACAGGGCTTCCTCCCCAACAAAGTACTTCTTCTGATTGGCTCCTGTAGAAGGCATCTTGAATTTTGGGTACCCCACAACGGAGCTGGTGACATGACGAGGTCCAATCTCCCCAGACAGCCCCGCCTTACAGAGCCCAGATCCGTTGTCGAAAATCACAGCGGGAGAATCTAGAACCTGTGGGTTAAACATGTCTTCATCAACTCCTTCTGAGTGACGCAGAAATGCGGCAGATGAGCCTTCTTGGGCCAGCTCGTGTCACAATGGGTTTTCTGGAAGCCCACAGAATTCCAGGGTTGCTGGAGGCCTCCCAAGCACAGCTAGCAGACTGACCCCAGTGCCCGGGAACCCTCCATTCTGCTTGGTGGCCTGCTCTCCTCTCGGGTGGCCCTGACCTGCAAGGCCTTTTCAAGGGTGCTTGACCGATATGTAATAATCCAGATGAAGTAACAATTGTCTTCAGTGGGTGTCAGAGTCTGCGGTGGGGCACTGAACCCCTGTGTTCCCTGAAGCGGAGGATAAGCAGAAAAAGTCATGGGTGATGTTGAGAAGCCTGGGGATCTCACATCAGAGGCCTCCTTTCGGAACGAGGCAGCCTGAGGGCGCTGTCTTGTGGAGGATGACACTTCCCTCCCCAGGCTCAATGGGCAATGTCTAGCAGGCCCTCAGAACATTCCTTTTTGAATAGGCTCTCTTCCAGGAAGCCCTCAGGAATGTCTCCCCGCTCTGTCTAACTGACTCTGGTTCTCTGTCCCCGTGCCAGTCCAGGGCAGGGTCCTTCATCTCTCTCTGATCACCCTAAGATGCCCAAGCGTGATCTCCAGTTCATTTTGTTATCAGCTCATACAAAGGTGGCCCCTCTGGAGTTTGGCACACCTGTGTGTCTAGACATGAGAGCAGAGGCATGTTCAGTGAAGGGTTCTCAGAAACAAGGACTGGGGCTTCAGAACAAGACTGGGAAGGTGGATGGGAGCCTTGCTGTGGCCTCAGAGACACAGACATGCTGGCTCTGAGACCCTACTTGGCATTCAGCTTGGGAGAAAAATACAAGAGGGTTGAGCCTGGCACAGTTTCCCTGTTCCCTTACGATGGAGAGGGCCTTGGAAAGGTGGCTTCATCTTTCCAATTGTGTGCAAACACACAGATAAGCCAGATTCCTCCTCCATCCAGAGAGTTCTGCCAAAGCCTCACCTCCTGGTGCCACACCCTTCCTAGAGTCTATGCCCTACTGACCCTGCTGATCCATCATCAGGCATTACTAAGAAAAGCTGTCACAAGGCTGTGTTGTTCAGACACGTGATGTAGACATGATATTGACACAGTGTGAAAGCTCACGAGGATGTGCAGTAGATAAGTGTCATGCATTGGCAATATGGATGTGTACTTAAAGATAGGGCTTTCTCAGTACCACTGGATCTTGCCGGGGGTGTCAATGACAATTTGGTGGTCACTAGAGGCTTTGCCTCAAAGGACCCCTAGAGGAAACCATCCGACACAGATGGAGGCTGAGGTGGAGCAGAGAGAGAGCTTCACTCTTCAGAAAGCCATGTTCATTCTGCCAGCTCTATTGTTGCTTACAACTCTCTCAGCCCGGTCCCCACCTAGACCATGAGATGGGCCGGGCACATGCAAGCCCTCATAGTCACCATAGTGGGCCAGGGGCCCAGGTCAGACATAAACATAGGTCCTATGGCCATTCATGCTCTGCAATGCTGAGGTCAGGCCCCTGATAGATGCCTAGTCCCCAGAGCAGGAGGCTCCCACAGAGGTTGCAAAGCCAGATCCTGAAGTCCTCAGACCAGGTCTCTGCCAGGGGTGGAGAACACCTTGGTGAAGGGTGCCCTGCATGCTTGTGGGTGCCATGTTGCCCCAGGGAGATGATGTGTCTACTCAGCAATAGTATGTCCTGCTTATGCAAGGCCCCTTCTGTCCTGTGCCCAGCAAGGCAGCCTTGACCTTGGAAAGGCCCCCATTATGTCTTCTACCTAAACCCAACTGTATAATCCAATCATTTGCTCTTGTTGCTGGATTGCTAAAACTTAAAGTCCCACATTTTGAGAACTATATTCCTATCTGGCTGCCATGGGGGTGGGTGGTAGAAATGTGACTTGGGGTTCCATCTTGCTTGCATCACAAAAGCCCCACGTGTTCATCTCTTAGGCATTGCCATGTCTTCCCAACTAAATCAGATGAGTGATAAAGCTTTCTCGATCTGAACATGGTCTGTGGTGGGAGAGGAGGAAACAGTGCTTGGGGCAGAGGGCTCTTGGGACAGTGATGTGGGTGTGTCTCAGTGGCCACGGGCTAACTGAGGTTTTGGCATTCCTGGAGGTACAGGAGAGAGAGTTCTGACCACTTCCTTTCATGTGGGTGTCACGCATGCTGAGGCTCCTTGGTACCCTGCTAAGGTAACAGCACATGATGGCAGTGTCCCAGGGGCCAGCCAATTCTTACACAAGTACAGACAGGCAGCCTAGCCTTGTGCCCTCCCCAGATATGGCTTCCTCTTCAGTCTCCAAGTTAGGTTCCCAGCTCTCTGAACTGCTCTGTGTGCTCTGTGTGCGTGTGCGTGTGTGCGTGCATGCCTCACATGTATGCACATGTGTAAATAGTGTATGGGTACAAGTGTATGTGTGCATGCATGTGTGGGTGGGTACATGTGGAGGCCAGAGGACAACCTCAGGGTGTCTCAGGGTGTTGTTCTTGAGCATTACCCCTTTGTCAACTGAACTATCACCTAAGACCCTCTCGGTCAATCTCTGTCCCTCAATCCCCTGCTTTTGAGAAAGCCAATCTGTAGCCTAGAGTAAACAGCTGTGAACAGAATGTCCAGGAAGAAGCCTCGGGATCGCCATCTGAGTATGTCCAGCCCCTTTTCGTAAATGTCTTGCTGCTGAGCCTAGGAGAGATGCCACCCTTGGTATGATGCTAGCTCCTCTCTGTCTCAGGACAGCTGTGGCTGCCAGGGTTCCACACACCCAGCTGAATGGTCCCAGCAACAGCATTACTTGTTCATGTGGGACGGTGCCAGGAGTAGACCTTTGTCAGGCACCAATGGGATTCCTGGATGCTGGGACTGGCTGGCTGATCATCTTATTTGGGTCTTATGTTGGAGTTCAGAGAGGGCAAGGCTCAGCCCAGAGCATGGCATAGGCTCAGCAAACACTCTGTCCCGACACCAGTGACTAACTGAGTGAGAGACAAAGAATTGGGGGATGGGGATCCTGAAGACCCTGTCATGGAGGAGCCAAGGGCATCCCCTCGAGTAACATCACATGGCCACTAAAAATAAATATGGGTGGGTTTATGAGCCATAGCCTATGAACGTGATGTTGGGCTGGTTTGGAGCTGCCCCAGGGCAAAAATTCCACGTGCTTCTCAGGTGGTGGGAACCTCCTCAGTCCTCTTTAGAATAGAATCCTTGATGTGAGTAGTGGCACTCCATCTCAGAAACACTCTGACCCTGAGCCCCAGGGTCGGTATGTCTTGGAAGGACCGTGTGCCCCTTAGTGTGGCCAAGACCCTCCAAGTCTTCCTGTCACTGCAAGTATGTGTTATCAGTAAGAAAGAAACATGTGGTCGCTGGCTAGCAGTGCCGTTTCAGGGGGCCGCCGAAGTGAGGGTGTGTTTGCCATTAACACAGAATCTCTCCTCTCCCGGCTCCAATTAGAAGCTGCCTGAGTCTGCTGCCCCTACCCTAAGCCAGCCAAGCCTCATAAATCGCTTGAACAAGTTTATGGACAAACTGGCTGTAATGCCATCCCCCTCACCAGTGCTCACCCTGGAGGGCCACTGTTCCCTTTCCATCCAGCAAACATGCCCTTGTTTCTGTTCTACTGTGTGTAGTGACGGCAGTCTTCTCCTGCTTCCATTTGACCCCACTTCCCATTTGAAGGTCATGGTGGGATGTGGGCAGGTCCTGGGATACCTGAGAAGGTGCTAGGCATTCATATGGGAGTAGATAGCCACATACCTTCCAAGTACCCCTGCCTTCCCACTAGTCTGTCTTGAAGTGCCTGGGTCCCCTGAGCCCTGAGACAGGCCTACCTGTCTGTATCATCATCATCATCATCGTCATCGTCATCATCATCATCATATCATCATCACCATCATCATCATCATCATCTGTGGTTCAATCTATCTCTAGTGCCCAGAGCCTCAGCCAATTAGTGACCAGCAGACTGAGCTCATTAGTGCCTACCTAACATCTGGTGGCCAGATCCTCTTGCAGAGGGATTGGTCCACATGTCCGCAGCCTAGAGGAGCAGGGTGACCCTTCAGAAGGCAGGATGCACACTGTCATTGTAAGATAGCTCCACAGAAAGCTACTTTCCCACTTCATGCTCTGAGTACTCCCAAATGGTCCCAGGCCCAGAGCAGGTTCCCTGGAAACTAAGCCCTTCTGAGTCTCAGAGATGAAACTGGCATCATCTATGTACTTAACAAACTACTTACCCATCTGCCCATCTTCCTGTCTACCCACCAACCCTTCCATCCACCCTCCCACTCACCTACCCATCTGTCCATACATCCATCATCTACCCATTCATCCATATCTATCCTTTCATACACCTACTTACCTACCCATATACCCATCATCTGCTCATCCATCCCTCCATTAATTCATCCTTCCATCATTCATTTACTCATCTATCCCACCCACTCATCCATCCATCTACCTACTCACCCACCTACCCATCCATTCATCCATCCATCCACCCATCTGTATATCTACGACTCATCTTCTCACTCCTCTACCCACTTATTCATTCAAATATCCATCTTTCTACCAACTCAGACATATCACACATCTCTCCCTCTTCTCCCTTCTTCCTTCACTCTTCCTCCCCGTATTTCCCTTCTTCCCCCTCCCCTCCCCCTCCTTCCTCCCTTTTCTTTTGGTTCTTCTTTACCTCCTTCTTCATTATTTTCTTCCACTCCTCTTTCTGTTGACCCATCCATTTATCTTTCTGTTGACCCATCCATTCCTCTTTCTGTTGACCCATCCATTCATCTTTCCATGCACTCATTCCTTCTTCCTTCCCCAATAACTGAAGTCAGAATCCCCTCTTGCCTCCATCTCTCTCTTTCTTTGGTTACCTTCAAGCTTCAGCTCAAAGAGTCTGTGGGGTCCCCCCTCATGCCTGCTCAGCATCAATAACCCTCCACACTTCAATGTCCCTCCCACCCCTTGGGGTCAAAGAAGATACCCAGACCACACCTCCTCATGGAACTTGATGGGTAGGTCTCACCACCTGCAGCCAGCCAGCCTGTCCTCTCTGCCACATGGACCAGGAAGAGAGGACTTCATACAGGCTTGACCCTCATTAGAGCCAAAGAAGAGCCTTTACTGCAGTTGTCCACAGTTCCTTTGGGGCTCTATGGAAGCTCCTTTGGGTAGACCAAGGAAAGCAGGCCTTTCCAAGTTCTTGGAAAAGCAGTCTGAGGCCAGCTGGCCCTTCCTGGCTATGTGTCACTCACCTTCATGTAAAATTTTATCCTATGTATAAAATTTGGCCCCTGTAGCATCCACCCTTTTGGCCTCACTTCTCTGGAGTCCTTAAGGCTGTCCATCTTTCACAGAGATGCCCTGTGGTGACCATGGACCCTGCTGCTCCACCCCCTGCACCACCAGCACCTCTGTTGGGGGCAATCAGGAGTTCTAGGGTGCCTTTCATGTAGACAGGCAAGGACAGAATCTGAAGCTACTCGACCTCCTGTATGCACAGCCTGAGCTCAGGAACACCTGTAACAGCCTCAGGGAAGGAGCTTCACTGCCGCATCCACACTCCAGCCCCCGACCACCAGCACTGCACATGAACTCCCATACTAGGCTTGATCTCTGGGCACTTTGGGGAGGATTGTGTATCATTTATCAGAACTTTGAAAGACACATACAGCCAGAGTGGGAGCTCTATTCTCATTGGATGGGATGAACACTGCCCAATAAGGGCTAGGTGTAGGGAGGACCCTTCCCAGGGATATGTGTGGCTGGAAACACACACTGATGTTTAGGTGTTTCAAATGCTATTAAAATGGGACTGTAGCAGGTTTGGGAGTCTCAGGAGTAGTGAGGTTTCTGGTTAAATTTCAGTTGGGCTAAGGTCTCACCTGAATTCAACTTCCACATGGACTCTGTCCCTTGCTGTTTTGAATTGTACTGGGCAGCTTCATCAAATGGAATCTAGTTTACCTTGGGGATGGAGGACAGGGGACAGAGACAGACAGACAGACAGAGACTCAAATGGAAGCCAGTGTTTTCTTTGCCTTATCTCAGAAGGGACTCACCCATCATTTGTGAAAGCCAATCAGTTCAGCCCATGCTATAAGGCCAGGACTACAAAATAGAGGCGGGACCACCAGATTCCCGGATGTCACGGTCCAATCAGAACCCCTCGTTTCTTCCACCGTCATCTGCCCACACCATTCCCGGTCTTTGTAGTGCCCACTCTCTGGGCCTCACTTCCCTGGAGACAAGTGCTTATGGCTTTGCAGAGTACATGCCAGTGAGTAGACTCACTCAGCAGGGAAACGCCTAGGAAGTCCTTGAGAATTTCCCAGTGGTCTTCCATGGCCTCGGTATTTATTTAAATGGCTAGTGCTGCCCAGTTCTTACTTTTTCAGTTTCATGACCTGACCCAAAGGAGGGTTTTCCTCTCGGCACCCAGCACTCACAGCTCTGCCTGCCTGGCCCAGTTCTGTCCTCTTCCCTTCTCAGCTCAGGGCACCCTGCCTCCCTGGCCTGGGCTGTATCTGTGGAACTCCCCGCCCTCCCCCCCTTCCCCGGGTCTTCGGTCAAGGTATCCCAGTATCCCTGGCTCGTCCTGCGGAATTCCTCCCTTCCCTCCCTTTCCCAATTTGGACAGCTGGGGCAGCCCAAAATACAGAACTGCTGAATCCAGGCTAGTCCCAAAGGAGCTGTGCCGTGACCCTTTAAGTTACAAAAAGCATTTTCCGCCCCCTGCTGGTGCCCGTGTGGAACTACTGCAGGGTGTAGGGGTGGGAGAATTGAGAAATCTTGGACAGGAGCAAGCAAGCTTGTTAATTTCCGGGCAAGGCAGGACACTAGGAGAGAGAAAAAGAAATCAATGTTTGCTAAATAAGGGGAAAGCATCACCCTGTCTCCGTGGGGAAGAGGTTTGTTTACAAGTGTATTACGGTGATTACCCAGAGGAGAGCCCCACCGAGTAAGCAAGTGCACGGACGAACTAGCCGTTCTTTCCCCAAAGAGTTCCGCGGAGTGCGTGTTAATGTGCTCCCTCCAACCAAACATGGCCAAGCTTTGGGTTTTAAATAGTTTATAGCATTTCAGATGCGGCTTCGAAGTCAGGCAGTCCCTGGAGAGGCCGAACAGACTTCTACACTTAGCCAATGATGAATAACCGAGAGAGCTCAGGGCCCGGAAGGATTCCAGATTTAATTCAAATAATTTAAAATCTAATGTTGAAAGAGCTCTTTGCATTCATGGGCCGTACCCATTTCCAGCTGCAGAAAGAAAAGGCTTTGTGTTTGAGGCCGAGGTAGGAGCGTTAACTGTCTTACCATGTGCCTGCCACTTCCAGCCAGCACGCCGACATTTTTCATGTTACAAACGGCAGACTGTGATTCCGAAAGCCAGACACGATGAGGGGGAAAGATTTATCATCGCCATGGAGTTTTAGCTCCAGGTGGAAGGATTTTGTCCATGTCCACAGTGAGGTTGCTGCCTAACCAGCCCTGCCAAGAGGAGATGGAACACCATTGTGCACAGGCCCTTAGGAAGTTCAGGATGCTGGGTGCAGAATCACCCCCCACCCCCACCCACCCCCACCCCGCTCACATGTGCTTGGTTGCACTGAGTGCAAGTTCTGCCGGTTTGGAAGAGGTGGGGTGTGCCAGGGGCCCACTGGCTGACAGATATACCCAGCCTGGCCAAGGCCCATCAGAGGAGGGGTCTCTAAGGCCTCCTACTTCCTTCTTGTCTGGTCTTTTCAGATCAAAACGATGGGCTTGGGTCTCAAGAGACTAAACTTGCAACTGGTCTAGGCAAAGGCTGGCTCAGCCCAAGTTTGGGGGAGCTTGCAAGCCTTTGTGTACTCACTGGGTCAGATTGTACCCACTCGCCGCCCCCAGTGCACACACACAAACTTACTCGGAATCTCAGAACACACATTTAGTTGTAAATAGGGTCTTTGCAGATATAATTAGGTTAGCTAAAATTAAGGATACTGAATTAGGGTGGGCCTCAACACTACCTCCAGCACCCTCAGTAGAGAGGAAAGATTGAGAAGATGCGACCACACAGGTGGACAGACTGTGTGGCTACAAACAAAGGTGTGGCCAGTAATCAGAGAGACAGAAAGGTCCCCAGCCAGATTCCCAGAGGTGTCATGGACCTCACTTTCACCCTTTCACCTCCAGACTTTAGAGAGTGGATCCTTTTGTTCTAAGCTGTTCCACTCTGTTTGTTTGTTATAATGGACACAGAAACCGATATTTTGTCAATTAGATTCTCAGAACATAGCTAGCATTTTGCTTAAGTCACAAAATCTGACAAGTGAGCGAGCATGTATGTCAGACTATATGAAGCACCCTTTTCTGTGCCTCTTCTGGGTGGCTTTGGGGCCCTTGGGTACTCAGATGTCTTCACTGTGGTCTCCAATCATCTCTGGACAGGAAGCCATGGCTACCAGCTTGTCTTTCAAAATTAATCATCTCCCCTCACCCTAACATCACCCTTTTCAGAAAATCCACAGGACCATAAGGTACCCAAAAGGCAACATCTCACTCCACAGTCTATCTCAGCTTGGGTGACAAGGACTTTGGAGGGGCTTTTGTGAGGTGTGGAGGCCAGCAGAGGCTCTGCAGAGTGACAGTGACCTCAATAAGCAAAGTTAGTAGCGTCACTGTCTCTCCCCCAGAAAGGTCTCAGTAAAAGTTCTCCCTCAGTCAGAACTGTGTGTTGAGGACAACAGACTCAGGATTTGGAACATGAGTTTCTAAAACCCACAGCATTGAGCTCAAAATGAGATGCTTGGGGCTCCCACAAGCTCACAAGGACCTGCCATCCCAGAGACCTTGGTCTGCCTCCTTAAGGGAGGGGAGCTGTGGTAAGAGCTGGGTTTAGGGTCCTGCGACAGAGGCAACTCCATCAGATGGGTTGAAGGGTACTGATGCAGAGCTCACCCGTTGATTTTGAGGACAGGGTTATGTCTAGCAGCCTCATGTCACCGATTTCTTTGACCCAGTCCTCTGGGTCCTCCAGGAGGGCAGTTAAGGATTGTCCTTTCTGAGCGAATCTGCTGGTAATAGTTGCCCAGCAGCTGGCCTAGACTCCCAACAGTCCCCTGAATGTGGACATGAAAAGTATGGGACCAGCTCGAGACTTCTGCAGCCCCAGGTACATCTCAGCACACTGTGACTGCATGCCTGTCTCCATGAAGTCTCTCAAAACCCAGGGTAGTGGGTGTCATGTCCGCCAGCTGCCATTCACTCTCCGTGGTGAGAAACACTCTGAAGGACTGTGTGCAGGCTTCTGCTCACACTCACACTTCATTGTTCAGAACTAGTCACATGGATAGCCCACCTACATGAGATCCTGGATCCAGAAAGCACAGGGGCCATGCCTCCTAAGCACATCCACACTCAGCATCATCCTGTGTATCTGGGCTTCACGTTTACCAGGCATCCCATCCCTGTGTTTTCCTCACCTGCTTGATACCTGGGCAGTCAGGCTCCTCTCCTCAGTGGCAGTGGCTTAGGCTCCACAGTGACATAGGGACTGGTATGCATTGTGTAAGGTGTACACAGTGAAGAGAGACAGGAAGAGACAACCACAGTGGTCACCGCTGATCCTGCTAGGGGTGGAACTCCACTGTCTTCCATGCATCTGTGCCTAAGGTGCAGCTTTCCATAGGGAATTCAACCTAAAATGAAGGTGAGCTTGCTCCTCCTCCTGTCCACCCAGACTCCCAGGAGAGAGATGCTGGAAAGCTTGCTAATAGTAGGTACAGCACCCAAGCACTTGTGGGTTCTTCGCTAGGTAAGGAGAAGTTACCCATGGGTGTGCATTAACACTGTCTATCCCAAGTGGCCCCTGGCATTCTCCTCTGGCAAGCATGAAGACTGTTTGGAGAACACCAAGAGATCATGCAGCCAAAATCACCCATCAAGAACTGTGCACTGACACACTCACCAAGTCAGAGCTTTGGTGCAACCTTCAGATGATGTGGGGCATCTAGAGACAAGCTCAAGTCAACCCAGAAGGCATAATGCTACTGTCCAGACAGGTAGGCTCAACCCCATATCCACCTCCCTGTCCCACCAATGTCTCTCCCACTGCTCACTCCATGGCTTTCTGAAAGAAAGGCAATTGAGCTACAGATTTGGCTTGGCTTTCAGTACAAGCTAAAACAAGACTGCTACTCTCTTCTCCCTCAAACCAGACCTCCCAGACAGGGGCCAGGGACATTCTCAGTTAGCAAAGCTTCGGGTATCATACAGGGCATAGACCTGCCAGATCATGGGCCACAATGAGTACTTAGTGTATGGCCCAGGCCTGAGAGGAAAATGTCAAACGTCAAAGAGGGGTGGAGAATAAGCATGTAAGTGGCCTGGGGACGTGGAAAAGCCAGGTTGTAGCAGGAATCTTAAAAGTTCTTATTAATAAAATCAAACCTGGCGCCAGGTATTGGGGTGAAGCTGGACGATCAGAGAAACAGAAAATGCCACAGCTACCTCACCTTGCCAATTCCTCAGCTGATCCTGTTTCCTCAGACTGGAAGCCTCTGAGTCCTCATCCAGAATGAATCTCAGCTGAACTGCTACTCGAAAGCCTGAAAGCTTAACCAGCCAAATGCTTAACCAGCCAAATGCTTAACCAGCCAAATGCTTAACCAGCCAAATGCTTAACCAGCCAAATGCTTAACCAACCAAATGCTTCTAGTTTCTGGTCCTCACGCCTTATATACCTTTCTGCTTTCTACCACCACTCCCTGGGATTAAAGGCTCGTTTTCTGGGATTAAAGGCGTGAATCACCATGCTTGGCTGTATCCTTGAACAGATGAATTTCTGTCTCTGGAATGCTAGGATTAAAGGCGTGTGCTACCACTGCCTGTCCTCTATGTTTAATATTGTGGCTGTTCTGTCTCTGACCCCAGATAAGTTTATTAGGGTGCACAATATTTTGGGGAACACAATACCACCACAGCCAGGTAGACAGTTGACCTAGCCTCTGTCCCTGGCCGCTCAGGTTTGAGAGAGCTTCACCACTAAAGCAGGCATGGTGGCAGTGTTTGAACCCACGAGGTTGACAGCCTGGTGCTTCCTCGTCTCAATGGATGTGACTGTTGCTTCTATAGAGTGTCCCACCTCCCCACAGCACAAGCAGACCTGCTGTGTCATAACTCCAGCTCTCAAAGATGGCACCTAGCTGCTTGGTCCATGCTGGCTCCTGACCTGGGCTGGCACATGTTCTGGGTACCATGACCAAATGCCAGGTTTGCTCACAGGCTGCCCCAGGCAGCATTGCCTCTGATGTCAGAGATTATGAACGTGGCAGGCAGTGTGGCTGTGGGCTCACTGGCCTTTCACAGCCACATCTAGAATCAGCCAGGTGGGTGGAGGATGGAGTAGAATGCAGGCCATGGTCACCATCATCCCAAATAACTCACTGTGGGAATGAGTCTGCCTACCCTCACACCATGTCTCTGTGGTGGACAGGCCTTTATCCAAGGATCACAGAAAGACCCCTCCATTCTGATACTATTGCCTCCCCTACATCAGTAGATCAGTGGGTGCAGATGGAGGAATCGCCCTGGTAGGGTTTGTTGACCTCAGTCACAAGGGTGGAGCTGAGCTATTGCTGCAAAGCAGGTAGGGAGAATTCCTGTGTCATGTGACTCCCTGGGCACCTCTTGATATTCCAGTTCTAGGACATACCTTACTGAGGCACAGTGACAGCCAGGAGTGTGGCATGAGAATAGGTGTGTTGGTTTCTTGTGTTGTTGCTGTGACAAAGTATTTTGTTACTGGGGCTTGCTTTGGCTTACAGTTTGGGGAGTTGCCATGATCACAATGAGAAAGGCACAGGAGCAGGAGGCAGCTGACTGCATCCGCAGTCAGGCAGCACAGAGTGAATGGACAGCGGGGCTGGGTTGTAAAATCTGCAGGTCCACCCCAGCCACCTACCTCCTCCAGCAGACCCAGTTCCTGAAAGTTCCACAGCCTTCTCAGTGGTACCATTAGTGGTGGGTCAAGTGTTCAAATGCTGGAGACGCTTTACCTTTGAACCACAACACTAGGTGGTTCGGGAGCAGCGAGTGCTGGAGCCAACTTCGGCAGTAGGCTGCAGATCAGCACACACTCTCTGGCAGCAAGTGTCCAGGAGCCCAGGAAACCTGGTAACAGGAATATGAGCTCACCATATCCTTCAGACAAGGGACAGACAACAAGGATGTGCTTGGGGCGCCAGCCAAGGCTCTTCCTGGACCAATGGCTTCATCTCCTGGTTGTTGGTGTGTTGGGAGCCAATGGTTTATGGTTCCCACCTCTTGTCAACTGACAGCTACTGTTCTGCCTGGGAAGTTATGCACCCCAAGAGAGGTGCACAGCCAATACCTGACTAGCCACTACAGATAGACAGATAGACAAATGGACAGATGTTTGCTTCTGTTGTGCTTGAGACCATAAGGCTTCTCTCCCCTGTCTCACTGCTCCCACTCTGGTCTTCCTACAGGAGCAGTCTCTGGATAAATAACCCTGTGTCTTCATGTCTGAGAAAAGATATGCCAGCAGCCCCTTCCTGTTGGCAAGAATGACAGATTTCCACAAAAATGAACTGTCAGAATAAACAGTCATAATTAATAACAGGGACTCCCTAGTCAGAAAAACCAACATGGAATCTTCACTGTGGTGGCTCTGGGATCCTCATCGGACCCCTCAAAGCAGAGAGAACAGGCACCTCCAAGATGGAAGGGTCTAAATAACACCTGATGTCTAAAACACATAGAGCTGTATGTCTAGGGGTAGTGCTAATGATAGCGTTTAGAAGGGAGAGGACATGTCCCTCCGGTGGCAGCTTCTACCAATCCACCTAGCAGTAATGTTTCTGCAAAACCCGTCCCTGGGACCTAAAGCTTAGCCGTGTCACACTATTATTGCTCTCTAAGCTCAGTAGAAGGCAGGGGACAAGGAAAGCAGAAAGTGAAACCGGGTACCCAGTGTCTCCCATTCAGTGCTGGGTAAAAAAGTAATGGTGTGTGATAGGTATCCTCGGTTGTTAACTTGACTACATCTGATATTAACTAGAACTCAAAACATGCAGGGGCACACTAGTGAGGGATTTTTGCTTAATTTGATGTGGGAAGACCCACTTCTAATTGGGGCTATGCCTCCTTTTGGAAGCCTATCTAAGGACATGGAAGGAGGAAGCGTTGGCCCTTTGCAACCCCATCCCTTCACTGGCATTCTAGCCTAATTCTTTGGGATTCAGGTGCATACTGAAGACTGCTGAGACATCCAGCCTCTTGGACGGAATTGCTACTGGATCTTGGGTCTCTGTTCATGAGCAGCTATTGTTGGATTATCTGGACCATAACCTGTAAGTCATTCTTTAAAATCCCCCTTTTATATATAGAGATTCATTCTGTAAGTTCTGTTACTCTAGAGAACCCGACTAACACAGATTTAGTGGTGACTTCAGGGCAAGACCCCACCTAGCTAATCTTCCGACTTGTGAAAAGGGATAAAGAAAAGTTTCAGCAGTGAAAGAAACCATCAACCACAGAAAGCTGATGCAGACGTAATTAATCCACGGGGCCATGTTCCAGTCCCAGCAAGTGGCAAAACTTGGCAGCTTCAGCCATGTGGTTCTGGCTTTAGAGTCAAGGATACAAGAAAGGAGTTTTAGACTCTCTTTCCACAACTAAGGAAAACCACTTAGATCAGACAGATGTTAAGGGTGTCCCTGCATGGAGACCTAGAGAGGCCATTGCATGAAGCTGTGAAGTTGAAGCCTGGACTGCCTTGGAAATCCCAAGATGTTGGAGATGCCAGAGTCATGGAATACCTGCCAAGAAGAGCTGCAGACTAGGTGTGGATTCAGCCCAAGAAAGAGAAGTGTGTTGCAGTCAATAAAGCTGAAAGGAGTTGGAGATCTGAAAAGCCCTCTGACATCAGTCATGGAGATGCAGAGGAGTTTGTCCAGCTGGTTTTAGGTCTTGTTTTGGTGCCTTATTTCCTCACTAGGCTCCCTTTCCTCCCTTCTTGGAATGGTAATGTATATTCTGTGCCATTGTATGTTGGAAGCATGTGATGTACTTTTTTACTTTGATTTTACAGGGGATTACAGTTAAGAGAGTCTCAGAAGAGACTTTGAACTTTGAACTTTTGAACAGTGTTGAGACTGTGATAGACTATGGGGACTTTTGAAGTTGGACTAAATGCATTTAGCATTATGATCTGGCTACAAGTCTATGGGGGCCAGGGAGTGGAATGTGGTGGTTTGAATAAGAATGGTCCCTACAGGTTCATATATTTTAACGTTTAATCACCAGGAAGTAGCACTACTTGAAAAGGATTAGGAGGTGTGGCCTTATTAGAGCGGGTGTGACCTTGTTGGAGAAGGTATGTCACTGGAGGTGAGCTTTGAGGTTTCAAAATTTCAAGCCAGGCCCAGAGTCTCTCTCTTCCTGCTGCCTGTGGATCCAGATGTAGAACTCTCAACTCCTTCTCCAGCACCATGTCTGCTTGTATGCTACCATGCTTCCCACCATGACAATAATGGACTAAACCTCTGAAACTGCAAACAATCCCCAATTAAATGTTTTGTTTTATAAGAGTTGTGGTCATGGTGTCTCTTCACAGCCATAGAACGCTAACTAGGACAGAGTTCTGTGAGTGACTGGGAAATTCCTGATGCTCTGAAGATACATGGACAACAAGAAGGATATGCTCACTCTGACCCTGGTGCCCTGCTGGATTATGACTTCCATGAGATAAGACATGTTCCTTCCATATTGTCCCAGGCTTCCCTGGGTGCCAACTCTCTAGTCCTCACTATCACTTCCAACTTGGAAACATTGGTTTCCAGGGTCAGCTGCCTCACCTGTCTGCTCACAGGGTACCTCTCCTTCTGACAATTCCCTTGGTCTGGTTGTCCTGGACAATCAGTGTCACTGTTGTGCTTTGGGCCTAGCCTCTGAACATCCACCCTCTGCACCCTGGCAGATGTCATATCTGCTTGTCCTTACCCAGGGCCCCAACATCTCTCTTTGGGTGCAGAGCATTGTTCTGGGAAGGGCAGGCCCCATCAGGATCAGCAAAGGCCCTGGGACTGTGGAGGTTCCTCTAGCCCTGTCAGCAGATGGGCACCAACACTCACACCATGGAAACCTCTGGAGAGAATCAAGGTGGCTGAGGTAGTGTACAAGAGTCAGGGTCCCCTGTTTGCACCCAGCGCTCTTAGCACATGTCATGTTTTGATAGCAGTGTGGATGTTCATGTGACTTTTAAAGCGGGGAGTTCCTTTCACTAAGAGTACTTCAATCAAGATGGCCAGAGAACACTCCTATTTTGAGAAGAGCAAGCTTATAAAGGCCAGGTAAAATAAGAAGTGCATCTTTCAATGCAGGGCTGAGCTTGCAAAAGAGTAATGGAAATTTCCAGGGGCTCAAAATGAATAACATGGCCCAAAGTAGTAATTATGTGAGGTAACGCTGTGCTGCCTGGGGCTGGCTCCCAGATGTTGGTCTTAGTACATGGGGCTTAGAATGGGTTCCTAGGATAGGGTGGTCCTCCAGTCTTCAAGGGGCAGAAGTCGGACCTATGACTTCTACACAAAGCTCTTGTTCCTACAATGACCTCAGCAAAGTGTTGCTACTAGCAAATCTGCCCCCAGAGCAGGGTATGACCAGAAGGATTATCTGCCAGGCTCTCACTAAGATGATGCTACAGTCTGGGTGTAATGAGTTGTCCACATGTAAATTCTTAGTCCCCGCAGGGTCAGCATGGGGAAGTGCTGTCAACCTTTAGGAGGCAAGGTCCTGATCGGAGGTGCTTAGGTCATTGGGGCTGTGCCCTGGACTCAGTCTCTTGGTCTCTCTGTGTTCCTGTCTTAAGCTGTGACCACTTCCCATGTGTGCTTCTGTCTGCCAACTGAGGTCATCATCAGAGGCCCAAACCATAGGGTTACCTGATCTTGAAACTGAGCCTCTATGGACTGAGAGCTAAAGAAACTGTATCTCTTTATTACTTACTTGTCTCACATATTCCCCTGTAATAACACAAAGCTGAACAGAGATGGGAATTTTGAAAATGTCTCCTGGGGCTGGAGAGATAGCTCAACAGTTAAGAGCACTGTCCGTTCTTCCAAGCCAGGTTCAATTTCCAGCTCCCACATGGCCATTCACAACTGCCTTAATTCCAATTCTAGGGGAATCCAGTGCCCTCTACTGGCCTCCACAGGCACTGCAAACATGTGGTGTACAGACAAACTCTCATCGATACAAAATAATAATAATAATAATAATAATAATAATAATAATAACAATAATAATAATAATAATAATAATATAGTTTTAAATTTCCTCCTGAAGAGAACTTCCAGAATAGTGGACTAAAGACTCAAAATCCTATAACTCTAGAGAATCAAAGAGAATGCTGGAAAAACGATCAAAATTAATTGATCTCTTAATTCTGACTGACCTTGAGATTCTGCAGAAGCAGGAACTAGAGTCTAAGTCAGAGTTACAACCTGCTAGGAGACTAAAGTCCCACTCACTAAAACCCGGAAGACTTCTCACCTCAAGAAATCTCTTAGGGCTGGTGAGATGGCTCAACAATAAAAATGTGTGTCACAAAAGCCTGGTAACTTAGAACTGATTGCCAGAACCCACTGGAAGAAGCCAGATGTGGTAGAGCACACCTGTAATCCCAGCACGCCAACCTCCATCAGCAAGACAGGAGGTGAAGGTAGGAGACTCTTCCAGAAGCTCTCCAGTCAGCGAGCCTGGAGTGTGGAGGCATCCACTCAGTGCAGGAGAAACTCCAAGTGTCAGGCTGCCTCAACAAGGGGGAAGCTGAGAGCAGGCTCCTGGGAGTCAGCTTCTAACCTGCACACATGTGCCACGGTGTGCTTCTGCTTACCACCCCCACCCTTAATAAAATGTTTAAAAAAGAAAAGAAATTCATACCCAAACATTAACTGGCCCCTAACTAGGCAGAGTGACCAGATACTTCAGTAGCCACACAAGATTAAGAAAGCAGATCTCACAGAAACTCTACCAGGTAAACAAATAACAACAAAACCAAATAAGAAAAAAAAAACAACTCTGGAGTGTGGGAAGAAAATATGGTTTCTAAAGCTTCCACAATATATTGCTCAAAATTTCCATATTTCAACAAGAAGTTATGAAACTTTGGAGGAGACAGGACAATATAGCTAATGAATGAAGACATTTTTCTAATCACTCAATACCATCCATCCCTGAGAGAGTCAGATGCTAAATTTACTAGGCAAGACATTAACACCTATTATCAATATGTTTAAAGGACTAGAGGAAGGTGTAGCTGGAGAGCTTCTCTCTGGGTCCCGCCAAGTCCCTGCAGTCCCACATCCCATTTATAAAATAAACACATAGACACTTATATTATTTAAATTGTTTGGCCTAATGGCTCAAGCTTCTAGCTATCTAGTTCTTCTATCTTAAATTAACCCATTTCTATTCTTCTCATTCTGGAAGGAACGAGAAGGATGCCTTACCAAGTAAAGAATAAGAATAAATCAATAAATAATCAGATTCTATTGCTGAAAATATAATAAATGAAAAAATGTACTAGATGAAGTAAACAGCAGATTTGAACTAACAACAGAGCTGGTGAACTTGATGCTGGGCAAATTAAGATCAGAACTTCCAAAATCAATTTTAAAAATTGTTTACATGTTCTAGAAGCTTAACTTTGAGTAGAATAAACTTAAAGATATCAGATATCTACGTCTGAGCACTGAACAATTAATTGTCAGAAAGCAAAGAGATAAAAACAGAACTCACTCACAAAGTCAAAATTACCCTGCTGGCTAAAGCAGACTAACACAAAGGGTGAGGGGAGGGACTGTAGGCCAGAATTCCTCATGTGCATCGGTGAAAAATACTAACAACGCAAACCCAGCAATACAGAGGATTCTTATTCCTTGTTATCTAGTGGGGTATATCCCAAGAACATAAGGCCTGTTCAACAAACCCAATTAAGGAAACACCTGGGGCAGGCTAACTTCCTAAAGAAGAAAGGTTGATTAGCTCACAGACGGAGAGTGAGAAAACCCTCATGGTGGATGCCAGAGTGCACAGTGGGAAGAGTCACACCCTGAAGTGAGAAGCAGAATGGCCGGGTAAGGCCAGGCTCAGATCTTTGGAATAATCACCTAGCACCTCCCACTGGAATTGCTTGGCTACCTTTCACACCCACTCTGAGGATGGACCGTCCACCTTCCAGCAGGCTCCGCCCCTTAAGCTAAGGATCTTCCGCCAGGCTCTGCCCCTTAAGCGCACCACTTGCACAGTGGGCCATTAGGAGACCCTCGCACAGGCTTTAACCACAGTGGTATGATCTCCAGCTTCTGGAAACAAACTTGATCAGGGGAAAAGTCCATGGAGAAGTGGTGGATTCTAAGACTACAGCGATAGAAACTCGAACACCACAAACATCTTAGGAAGCCAGCAAGCAGGGAAGGTGCTAACAGAAGCTTATTTCTTAATGGAGTGGGGTGTCAAAAGAACACAGGACCTAATCAAGAAGCGCTCTCATTGGCCAACGCTGTTCATTTGAGAAATAAATGCAACAATGACAGAGCTGGGCTAAAACTCAGAGGAGGAAAATACCAACCAGTCCATGAATGATGAATAAACATGAGAGAAGCAAACCCCCGCCCCCCAGCAACATAACAATCAAGGCATGCAAATGACTGTCTATGGTAATTCAAAAATCTCCTTTTCTTTTGTTTTTTTGTTTGTTTGTTTGTTTGTTTTCGAGACAGGGTTTCTCTGTGTAGTTTTGGGACCTGTCCTGGATCTCACTCTGTAGACCAGGCTGGCCTTGAACTCACAGAGATCCACCTGGCTCTGCCTCCCTAGTGTTGGGACTAATGGTGTGGACCACCACCGCCTGGCATCAAAAATCTCCTTTAAAAACTGCAGTAATGGGGTTGGAGAGATGAGCTTGGTTCCCAGCACATCAGGCAACTAACAACAGCCTATAACTCCAGCTCCAAGGGACCTGATGCCCTCTTCCAGCCTCTTCCTGCACCTGCACTGGCAGACACATGCCAAAACATAGACACACAGTCAGTCTCTCTCTCTCTCTCTCTCTCTCTCTCTCTCTCTCTCTCTCAACAAAATAAGGTCTGGTGAGGTGGCTCAGCCATTAAGAGCATTTGCTGCTCTTCCAGAGGATTTGAATCTTACATCTAACTTGCTGTAAGTCCAGCTCCAGGGGGATCTAATGCTCTCTTCTGGCCTTTTCAAACACACACACACACACACACACACACACACACACATACACACACACACACACACACACATCTTATTAAAAAATAATTCTTGTAGGCAAATATCCTCCAGTGGAGTTAGTAGGCAAATTTAAAAAAAAAAAACCAGGAGATTTGAATACCTTCAAAATATTCTCCCTTTAATTACAAGTAGAAAAATAGTTAACTTCATAGAAAAAATCCAGCAGATATCACCTTAACCTAGAGTCAAGGTCAACACACCCAAAGGACATAGTGATATCTCACATCCAGGATATGATGTTTTCAGACATTCTTGACCTGAATCCATAAACAAAAAATTCTAAGAAAAAGAAATGAAGTCAAGTTTGTGGACATTCTTCAAAATACCTGACTTGTACTCTTCAAAGTATAGAGGCCATGGGCATGATGGGAAGTGGGGTGTCCTCTACCATCTCCTTAGCTGGTGGTGTTTGGGGGACTGCAGGAGGTGGAGCATGCCTGGAAGAAGTGTGCATGCTGTAGAAGGTGGTACCCGGCCCTCAGTCCACACCTCACTCTGGGCTACTTTCCCCACACATTCCAGCTGCTACAGCGTTCTGCCCAAGTGCATGCAGCCAAACTCTGAAACCATGAGCCAAGAGGAATTCTCTGTTAAGTTGTTCTCTAAGTCCTTGAGTCAGGAGGATGCAGTATAAGTAACACATCCACAAATCATGAGGGAAAACAGAAGGACCTCTCAGGTGGAAGCAGCCAGGAGGACATGGAAACTAAATGCTGGCACAGAAAAAGCATATTAGACGGAAACCACATGAAACGTAATGAGGTCCATAGTTTTGTTTAGAATAACTGACTAAAGAGAAGTGTAAATAACTGGGACTATGACCCTAAAGGCAATTCAAAACACCCTCCATAATAGAGTATTTTTAAAAGTCTCTAAGATACTAACTGAATATAAAGCCCTATTCTAAACAAACTTTTGGATAATAGAATGAAATGCCACTTACTGACTACTACTATTATTATTATTTGAGAGTTGTTTGAGACAGGGTTTCTCTGTGCAGCCCTGGCCATCCTGGAAGTCACTCTGTAAACCAGGCTGGCCTCTAACTCAGAGTTTCCCCTGCCTCTGCCTCCAAGTGCTGGCATTAAAGGTGTGTGCCACCACAGACTGTCTGGCCTTATTTTTTAATTTTTAAAGATCCATCTATTTTATTACATGTGTATGAATATCTTACCTCCATGTATGTATCTACTCCACATGCATGTCTGACATCTCGAAAAGTTATAAGAAGGTGTCAGATCCCATGGAACTGGAGTTATGGACATTTGTGAGCCATTGTGTGGGAGCTGGGAACCAAACCTGAATCCTCTGTGAAAGCAGAGTGTAAACCCCTGAGCTACCTCCCAGCCCTCTAAATTATTTAATGTGGCCAAAATTCTTTAATGTTTGGCATCAGAAATGTACATTACAAAGAGGAAAATGTACAGGTTACGTTTATTTATGGGAATGAAATTTTTAAATAGTAAGTAAAATAGTTAAAAATTAAACAGGCCAACATCTTCAAAAGGCAGAACTTTACTTGACAGAGGAATGCAAGGATAGCTCAACATCAGAAAGTATAAAGTCAGGTACCATGGATATTAATTAGATTTTCTTCTGAAGATATTTGTTCTTATTCTCTCTGACTGGCATTTTGGGCAGAGACCCTCCTCAACTGTCATAGTAGCCCGCTTGAAGTCACCTGAGGAGCTGGGAATCTTCTTTGTCCTGCCCTTCTCTGAGATTTCATTCTCAGCTGTCTGCTCTAAAATAATGCACAACTGCAACCCTACATCAATAATACAGAAGGTGTGAGAAAAATTGGAACTCATGCAGTTAAGAAGTTGGACAATGTTCACCCTACTAGTCAAACTAGTGGCTGCTGGAGAGCCTGGGTGTAGCCTAAGGTCACAGCCAGGCCTCTTGTTGTTTTGAGAGACTGAATATAATTGCAGCTTTGTTTCTCAGCTCCAGCCTCCCAAGAATGTGGCTCCTTTTTCTGGATCCCAGAATGGTGCCCCACAGAATAGCAGAAAATAGGTACACCCCAAAATACCCACAACAATACTGAGAGGAATGAGAGGGCTTTGCAGGTGCCATTAGGATGCCAAGTCAGCTGATGGGGAGGGTGTTCGTGGGCTGTTCTGGGACAGCTGTGCCTAATTAGATGAGCCCCTAAAGATGGGCAGCGGTCTTTCAGTGGAAGATGTTTGCATCTGAGAAATTAAACAAGAGGGATGGCCCTTCCAGTGGCTTTGAAGACATGGAGGCTACCCAGCAAGGACTTTAAAACACCAAGAGATCTTGGAACAGAAGCTGGTTAATAGCCATAAATGAAGACACTCTTGGCCCAGAAACTGGCATCTGCCAATAGCCACATAAACTTGAAAGAAGATCCTGAAATTCAGCAAGGAACACCACCCACCTCACATCGACACTGCCCCCTGAGGTCCTGAGCCAAAACCAGAGTTGATTGCTGACCTGTAAACCAACAAGACAACATACAGGTGGGTGGTATCCAAGCTGTAGGGATCTGGGCATGGAAATACAATACATACCCTCTCTGTATTGAGAGCAGCAGGCTCCACCTAAGTTGATCCTGTCCATGAAGACTCGGGGGACAGAATCAAGTCTAGAAACATGGATACTTATTTTCATGGATTCTGCTTAAGGTGGCAATGCAAAAAGGTAGGGAGAAGACTGGGCCCATTGGAGAGACACGGGAGAGGGGAGACAACGGAAAGCACCCTGACCTCATAGGTGAAAAGTACAGGATGGATCATAGCTCTAGGTGTGAAAGAAATGTGACACAGATGGTGTGGGTAGGGTCACAGAATGCTTGTGACCTTGGACAGCCTAAGATAGTAGACTGATAGATGGAACCACAAAAGTCAAAAACATCCACTGATGACACATTGATAAAAGAAGCTGGAGCATGTGCAGAAGCCTGAAGCAATGAAGCCAGCACAAGGTTCATGTCTGGACTTCACAGAGACCGTGAGCAAGAAGGAAGCAGCCAACCCCATGGAAAGTCAACAAAAGTCTTGTTGGTGGGTCTTTCTGTGGAGATGATCAGATGGGGAGCAGGCAAGAGAAAGTTCTCACCCTCACTGTCAGAGGGAGAATGACGGTAAAGACCGCCTTGGGCTAGTACCACATGCACATAGAGGCCAGAGAGATTGGAGAGCCCCTGAAAGAGGGCATTTCTCAGAGAAAACACTCTGAGAAAATACCCAGTATCACAAACACATTCAAACCACAGGCCCCAGACCCAGGCATTGCATGCTGGTTTGTGTTGAGCATAAATTATCCCCAATTTGTGACCCTAAGACTTAATCAATGCATTCTAAAAAATACACCAAGTATCCACCAGCTCTAGAAATAAGCCCTACATTTCAACAAGGAATACCATAGAGTCTGGTCTAAGGGTTTATTTCCTGACTTCTTAGCCCCTGTGGCCTCCCCTGGGTCTATGATACCTACTCAAGCTGCCAGCCTATCCCAGAAGCCATCCAGTAACTCAAAAAAGCACATTCACTCTGTACAATGAGGTACCAGTAGGCAAGAGTACACAAAAAGGTGGTACTTAGCTGAAGCAAAGTCTCTAGTTATTGGGTAGGGGATGGATGGATGGATGGATGGATGGATGGATGGATGGAATAGGTGGTTGAATAGATGATTGATTGATAGATAATAGATTGATGTATAGATGAATAAGTGGATGGATGGATAAAAGAGTGGATGGACAGGCATATGATGAGTGGATGGAGGATAAAGGATGGGCTCTTCTTGAAGGTAAGATTCCTCAATGGAAATTTTGATTAGACAATGGAATCCCACTAACAGCCCTCTTGGGTCTCAGGAATTCTAGCAAATGAGCATCCTCACTGGCAGGAAGATGTACTCATTTTACCCTTTCTAACACAAACAATGTTCTCAGTGTGCCTGAGATAAGCCAGGACCAGCAGCAGTAACTTCCATTGGCCGAAGGAGTTTGGATTGAGCAAGATTGCTTTTGGGTCACTGGCTTGAGTTCTTAAACATAAAGATTTATTTTATTTTTATTTATATATATATGTGTGTGTGTGTGTGTGTGTGTGTGTGTGTGTGTGTGTGTGTGTGTGTGTTTTGTATGGGGAAGTGCACATGTGTGTGGTTGCCTATGGAAACCAGAAGAAGGGATTGGATCCTCTGGAGCTGGGTTACAGGCAGTTGAAGGCCACCCAGTGAGGGTCTTGGGAACCAAACTGCAGTCCTCTACAAAAGTGGCCAGAACTCTTAACTACTGGACCATCTTTCTAGCACCCCCAGTTCATTTTCTCTGGAAGAGAAATAGAAAGCAAAGAAAATAATATTGTGCTCAACAAGTATTGGGTCTAAAATACAGTCAGCAGCTGGCTTCGAAGAGTTTCCTGGAAATATATTAAAAGGGGAGGGTATGCTGTCAAATAGCATAGAGCAAAAGGTGGGAGTGTGTTGTCAGAGTGGTGGCTTCGACGGTGAAGAACTCAGCCAGTGACCAGGGGACAGGAGGCTTCCTTGCAAGGAAAGGCTGCATCCAAGAAGATGGACAGCCCCTAAGCATGCTGGGAAGATCCAGCGCAGGAGAAGGCTCTGCCAAGGATCTGTTTGGGCAAAAGTCACAGAGCCGTGATCTAAGGAAGGAAGGGAAGAGACCACCAGTTTCCATAGGGAAACAGCTCACCACATGGCATTTTTTTATTGCCACCCAAACAACAAGACCAGCCACAAGGTTCCACAGACCTTGCACCCACGGAGGTTTCCACGGAGACCCACCACTGGCCTGTTGCACAAAGCATTAGTGGGTTTTGTGCATGCCAATAAAAAAGTAAAAGCCACTGTTAAAATCGAAGCCCTGGCACATGCCTGGTTCAGATCACAGGGGAGCTGGGCTTTTGCGCTGGAATTTGCAGCATCTGTCCCAATTAAGTCTTGTTTTTTAGCTTAAAGATATTAGTCCGATCACTAGTGTTCTGTTTGGGACATGAATGGTGCATTGTTCTGCCCCGAGCAGCCCTGCAGACGCTCAGACACCATTAAACGGCTTTGCGGCCCAATTAGAAGTGGAGGTGGGCTGGCTGTGGGGCAGGGGCTGACCACCAGGGCACAACACTGGATGGACATGGAGTGGGGGAGGGGTGACTAACACAGTCCATGTGTGGAGAGGGTAGGCTTCGGCATGCAGGTCCCTGGCTCCATGAAGAGGTTCATCCATCTTGAAGTGACCACTGCTCAAATGTGCTGGCCAAGTGGGGAGGGGCAGCAGTCTGTGAGGCTGGACAAATAGTTCCAGGCCAACTGTAGGACCCAGAGTGCTAGTGTAGAAGGAAGGGCCCCGAAGGCTCATGCCCTCATTCGCTGGTCTAGTCACCAGGTTCCCCCACCCTGCAGCAGCACACAGACACACTCATACTCAGAAATGCAAGCATGTATGTACATAGGCACATATGCAAGCACTCACATGTGTATGCACTCATGTTCTCACACTCACAATCATGCACTCACACATACAATTTACACTACGCATGTCATACCATATGCACATCTGTGTCCTCGGTAAGAAGCACATTCCTTTACAGCCTAACTGTTTTTTACTTTAATGTCAAGTATAGAAGCAGTTCCTGGTGTTTTCAAGGTTCCTGACCATCAGGGTCCACAAATAGCTTCCTTTGCTCATTGGACCAAAGAATTCCATTCACAGAACCAGCAAGGACCCATTTCCGAAAAGCAGGGCCTGTGTGCCTGGGCAGAGAGTATGTCTTCCTTGACCCTATTATCCCATCCTGGGTGTTTTGCTCATGGACAGAACTGAGATTTTCCTAAGTCCACATAGGAAATGAAATCCCTGTCCAGGAACTGGTGACCACATGCTCAGTCCATTACTGTTCTCTGAGCAGCCCACTTAGGGCATGTGTGCCTTCCCACATTCCAGTTAAATTTCAACAGAACTTCAGAACATCCCACTGCCCCTGAAGTAGGCCTAACAGCATTTTGTTAAGATCTAGCCATGCTCATCTTCATCCTCTCGACTTAGACAGGTCACCCTGGGAATAGGGGGGTGCAGCACTTAGCTGGCCCAACCTCTCCAGTAGTGGAGAGTGGGTGGGCAGATCTCTCCTGGAGAAGCCCTTGCTGAGATGACCCAGCCTGTGCTGGACAAACTTTCATATCCTGGAAAGTGATCACCACATGTAGCCTCATTTCACAGCTAAGCGAAGAGAAGCCCATCTCCATCCAGGACCACATAGCAAGGCAGGACCAGTTGAGAGTCCACCTGCCAAGGCAGGATTAGGCAAAGTCTACTTGTCCTCGGCATTGGCCCCATCTCTGGACTTCAGGCTGCCCTGGAGATATCACATTGCTCATTATAAAAGTTGTACCACCTGACACTGAATCAGGGAACACTGTGTCACCTAAAGTCACTATACTGACACCTCACACCGCGGCACAGTGGAAGTGACTGGCATGTGAGACACTCTTCACCCATTCCCACAGACTATGCTCCAGAGAGGGTAGCCTCAGCTGGCCTGTTAACCAATGGCTTTCACAGCTGCCTTGCTGCCAGGTGGGCATTTCCTACAGAACTTTCAGTACAAAAGTTCTCATACTGCCATAGAAATGTCATTAAGGAACAGAACAGCTTACAGAAGGCACAAATGCATACCAATGCACATGATATCCAAAAAAGAGAAGATGAATAGATCGCTGATATTAGGTTAAACCATATGAAAATACCACTTTTCTTATTTAAAGAGATAACAACTGCCTATGATTTAACAAGAGTAGGATGGATGAGTGGGTAAATAGATGGTAGATATACGGATAGATGGATGATAGATATGTGGGTAAGTGGCTGAATGGAAGGAGAGGAAGAAAGGAAATGAAAAGTGGATGATGGATCAATTGATTGATCATCCAATTGATTGATAATTTGATGAGTTGTAGAGACTATAAGTAGAGACATGTGGTAGAAAAATACCAGAAGAGCCGGGCGGTGGTGGCACACGCCTTTAATCCCAGCATTCGGGAGGCAGAGCCAGCTGGATCTCTGTGAGTTCAAGGCCAGCCTGGTCTACAGAGTGAGATCCAGGACAGGCACCAAAACTACACAGAGAAACCCTGTCTCGAAAAACCAAAAAAAAAAAAAAATTATAGGAAGAATAGGGGAACCCGTGGCTGATATGTAGAACTGAATGGTATTGTAAAATAAAATAAAAAAAGAAAAAAGAAAGAAAGAAAAATACCAGAAGAAAATAGAAGGTAAGGTTTTTAATGTTTTCTAGTTCCTCCTATTGTCTGTCTTTTCTAAGTCTCTATAGTATGCAGGCAGATAGATAGATAGATAGATAGATAGATAGATAGATAGATAGATAGATAGATAGATAGATAGATAGATGATAGATAGATAGATAGATAGATAGATAGATAGATAGATAGATAGACAGATAGAGATGGATAGGTGGGTAGGTGAGTGAATGGATAGATGATGATGATGAAGATGATGAAGATATATAGATAGACAGACAGACAGATAGATGATAAATGGGTGGGTAGATAGATTGCTTCTATAGTAAGCACACATAAATACCTATATATATTTAGACATATATATCTTCAATCCAAACTCTGGAGTGAAAGCATTGGCCTCTCATTCCTGAAGCTAGGAAGAGGAATTCCAACACCCAGTGCCAGGAAGCTGGTCTGTCCCAGCCTTCAGGTTTGAAACAGAGGGGCCTCTTTCTTCCCTTGCTCAGGCAGCCGCTGCCATGACATCATCCCCATGGTGTGAAACTCGAGAAGCACTGTGGGAAGTGTTGGAACTGATTGATCTGTGTGCTGGTGTCCAGGAGGCTGAGGGGCCAGCCTGACAAAGCAGCTGGCTATGTCTCTCACCAGTGATGGGTCCAGGAGCTGCATCTTTATTCCACAGTCCAGAAGCTGGAAGAAGGGTGAGTGCGTGTCACATTTCCAGTGAGCACACCAGGGGTTGGGGTCAGCCCTAGAGGAAACATATTTGTGCACAGTCCTCTCCCAAGGTCTCCACCCCCTTCCTTCCCACCCTATCTGCCTGCCCTCTGCCTGGCTCCTTGGGTGGGCTGCAGTTGTTGCTTTTTCTCCACAGAGAAGGCAGAAGGTAGAGAGGACTGGGGGAGGCTGTCTGGGTACCCCTGGATGCTGACATGGATGCAGTCCAGGCTACTGGACCAACACGCCTAGAGAGGGAGCTTAGCTGCTGCTTTGCTTGTTTCTTGTTTCACTGTTGGGGTCAAATCACAAGTAGATTCTTATGAAGGCAGAGGTCTTACAGACTCAAGGAACATCTTCCCACTCAGCCCTCTTGTAAGGCATGGATACTTAACTCCTGGGAGCCTTAGAGTTACAGGCTATAAAATAGGAAACTATCCACCCAAAAGGTGATCATAGAAAGCACATGGATGATCAACTGGATGCCTAGACACAGGAAGTGACCAGCTCGTGGTCCTGCCTGGCACCAGGGACATGACTTCAAACCCTAGTTTCTGGTGTGACTGGGGAGTCACGTGAATACCACCTCTGTCCCTCTCCACCATAATTCCCTGTAATATCCTTCCCTCCTTCACCAGATGAGGTGTGGCTTTCTTTTCATCCCTAGTGGACACTCTGTGACTGGCCATGGGCATTCTCCATTTAATTTTGTATTACCCATGTTCTCAATGCACTAGTCCATGGGTCCTTGGATGTCTTGCTATAGAAATGCAAAGCTCGGACCTCTCACAGAGTACCCACAATCCTTATGGCCATGTGGGGTCTCTCACAGACCACCTACAATCCTCATGACTATGTGGTGATACCTGGATCCAGAAATGTCCCTTGTTCCCAAAAGTTCTTGACTTGATCCATTCCAGGTCACAAGATAACCAGATGGCTGCACCCAGAACTAGTGTCAGAGCTGAGATGCCTCACAATTCAGCTCACCAGGGAAGGCCCAGGGCCTATTGTAGAGCCCCAGCTAATACCATGGGGGAGGCTTGTCACTCTGAGGAAGCTGTTAGCATGGACCAGCTCTATCTCCTGGCTCTTCAAATGACCCTGTGACCCTGAAACAGTTATGGCTCCCAGTTTTTCACCAGCCCTGAGGAGCTGGGCTCAGAGAAATGAAGAAAGATAGATAACATCACACAGCTGCTGAGAAGCAGTGCTAGGATTTGTGCAGGCATTTCTGCAGACTTGGTGCTCAGAATATGGCCTCCCTGGGGTCAGGTGCAGGCCAGTGCACTGTCCCAGTCAACCCAAGGAGCTTGCCTGCTGCCCTGCATTAGCTAATGCAACACGCAAAGGGATGCTAAGAAAAAAATCAATTTACAGTGGAATGGCCGTCTATTTCAGAGTAAAAACAATCACCTTTGTGTTCCAGAGAAACGGGAGAAAGCACTTATTTAAATTGCTGTCTTAGAACTACACAGAAGCTATTTTCAGAAAACCCTTGAATGCTTTTTCCTTCCCTTCCCACAGAAACCCACTGCCACTCCACCCTGTGTGCCTGCTCAGTCCGCACAGCCAGCCTGCAGAGCCCCGCGACCCCCAAAATGCAGCGGTGGGCCTCCCCTGAGCAGGGCCGGCTTTCCATGGCCCAGGCAGGTAGGACCCAGCGCTTTTCTGAAGTCGTTAAAGTAGGGAATTTGGAGGGCTTGTGGAAAGCATTGCCTTTGCAGCGTGGCCAGGAGGGGAGCGACAGGTCAGGCCCCCTCACTGAGGCCATTAAAAAGTAACACAGCCCCCAAATCACATTAAATATGTTAAGCAAACACACGGCAGGCGGCGGGGATATTAGGTCATTTCTCATAAATATTAATACCGGGGAGTTTTCCAACGGGCGAAAGTACAGAAACAAAGATGCCTCTTCAGGTGCAGCCTGCGCGCTGGTAGTCCTGGACCAGGCCCAGCAGGGGAGGGGTCAAGCCAATTCAGCATCCAAAAAGACTTCTCAGCACACTGGCAGATGTGGACCCCCAAGTGATATGTTAGCACACAGAGGCAGAATGAGGGCCAGGCACCCAGTGGTGCCAAGCCAATCCTCTCCAGGCCTTGGACCTGCACCTCACTAGAGCTTCAGAACTCTCTCTCAGACACCAGCATCCATGCCCAGTATCTACACTTGATACCTCTGCCCAAGGCTAAAAGTCTATGAAGGAAATCACCCTGTTGGCCAGCTTGGCCTCACTGCTCCTTCTGAAATAGCCAGAACTCCTGTGTGTCTAGAACAGGGCTGGCCTTCCAGGGGCACCCAGTGAAAAAGCTCAAAAGCACAAGGAACTCTGCCACTCTCTCCTCAGGGTTCTCTCACTGCTGCCTACCTGGCAGATAGCATGGTGCCTATCTAGACCCCAGAGGTATAAGAACAGGTGGGCCGTCAGCCTACAGGTGTAGGCAAGGGGGTGGAGTTGGTCTGTTGACTACCAAGTTGCCTTACCTGGGACACAACTCAGGCAGGCTGTGCCGATAGCTGGCAGCTCGTCTTTCTACCTATTGGGCCTGAAGTAAGCTGGGAAGGGCCAGAAGAGGCCATCTTCAGGGACCACAGTAGGTTCCAGAAGTGCTCAGCCATCAGGACTGCTAACTATGAACTTAGGTCAAGCTCAACCTGACCAGATACAGGGAGGAAAAGATTTGGGGAAGAAAGCGTCACTGTGGCCATTCACATCTGTATGGCATCTACCGCCCACTGGCTGCAGGGACTTCGCCCAAGGGCTTTACTGTCCCCACCATGCCATGAATGCAAAAGCTCCTAGCTTCTTTCTCCTCCCTGGGATTCTACACTTGGTGTACAAGTCCTTGCTCTTCATGGGTGGGCCTGGGTCCTTGGAGCCCATATCCCCTGCCCACATCTAGCATCCTGGGCTTGGTGCAGCTTGCTGGGGTGGCAGAGTGGCTGTAGGCACAGGCTCTGGAGTCAGAACGTGCCCTGAGTCTGCCCGAGGCACTTGCCAGGCGGTGGACAAGGCAACACTCATCTTGATTCATGAGACTTGATAATTCAGCAGAGGTAGAAAGTTATGACTCAGCTCTAAGCCAGCAGTGAGGAAGCTGGGGGATGGCTCAGTGGGTAAAGCCCTGGCCTTACAAGGACCATTGACTTGAGTTCAGTCTCTAGCAACAACATTAAAAAGTCAGGTGTGGTGGTATGCATTAAAGAAGCAGAGAAAAGAGGGTCTCTCTGGCTTGTTAGCCAGATCGCATATCATAATCAGCACTTACAAGACCCCAGAAAAAAGGCCTTATCTGAAGAAAAAAAAAAAAAAAGATGAATGACATCCAAGGTTAACCTCTGGCCTCTACACACAGGTGCACATGTATCCATACATACATACCTTCATGTGCATGTGCGTGCACGCGCGCACGCACGCGCGCGCGCGTGCACGCGCACACACACACACACACACACACACACACACACACACACAAGTGATAAAGGGCCTTCCACATTTTAGGTGAGACCTTGTGCTGGATAGTTTTGTGTCAACTTGACACAAGCTACAGTCATCTGAAAGGGGGGAGCCTGGCTTGAGAAAATGTCTCCAGAAGATTCGGCCGTAGGACATTTTCTTCATTAGTGATTGACAAGGGAGGACCCAGCCCATTAGGTTGGGTCATCCTGGGCAGGTAGTACTGGGTTCTATAAGAAAGCAGGCTGCTCAAGCCATGGAGAGCAGGTCAGTACCCCTTCACGGCCTTTGCATCAGCTCCTGCCTCCAGGTTCCTGCCCTGTTTGAGTCCCTGTCCTAACTTTCTTCAGTGATAAACAGATATGGAAGTGTAAGCCAAATAAACTCTGGCCTCTTCAAGTTGCTTTGGTCATGGTGTTTCAACATAGCAATAGAAACCCTAGCGAAGACAGCCCTCTACCACTGAGGTACATCTTCAGCCCATGAATGGTAGCTGAGGACACTATAAGAGGCCAGTATGCTGGGCAGTAACTACAGCATAATTGGCAGCCCTAACTTAGAAATTAAGCTTTATCGTGGGTGTGTGCATACAGGAGAAAGAGCAGTAAGTGTCTTGGTTCAGGCACGCTCTAGGTCTTGGAAGCCATCCCCACAGATGAGGCATAGCGACAGTACATGCTATCTAACTCCACTTTTACAGAATTTTAGGAGATGCTAACTCATGAGCAACAAGTGCAGAACCAGTGGTTTTGCATCCAACAGAGGCGAGAGGGAGGGCTGGCAACGGTGTGAGGAAGTGAGCAATGAGTGCCCTGACAGCTTGGTGAGGGTGTCTCACAGGCACGTGTTTGAGCTCCACTGTACCAGACGCTGAGGGAAGAATGCAGGGACTCACATGTCCAGATCATACATTCAGCGACGGAGTCACATTCCAAGCCTTTCAAAAGGCACAACTTAAATAGTGTCAGTAATACTCCAGTCAGTAGTCAAAAAATACCGCGCATCATTGCTTGGCCTGTCACAGAGTGCAACCAATAAATATGAGCATGCAGGAAAACTTTCATTAAAACAAGCTGAATGAATGAATAAGATGTTCCTTCTTCCACCATTGACCCACCCCACAGATGAAGCCCAGGTAGCCTGAGGTCCCTTGGGAGGAATGTGACCAACCTCAGGCCTGCTCTTTGCCAGCTCCCATCTAAGCCTTGCCACTCGGAGACACTCCTGGGAACCTCACTCTTGCCTGGTTATTTTTGGAAGCCGCTAATGATTCTGTTTGCCTTTCCAATGACCTCAAAAGTTCCACTGCCCCAGACCCACCCCCTGCTGTACATGCCCAACTGCCCTGCTTCCCTCTTCTCAGAACAGGCCACAAGCAAAGAGGCCAAGGACCTGAGCCCCCCTCCCCACACCCCTGGCTGCCCCCTAGTTTGTGAGCGATGTCTTCCATAACAAGAACAGGGACAAAAGGCATGTGTCCAGTGGCACCCTCCCTCCATCTCCGTTTGCTTTCCTAAACAGTGGGGATAGGCCTGGCCTGGCCACCGGAGGTGAGAATGACAGTCCTGCTGGCAGCTGTGGGCACTGTCACGGTTGGGGGTGGTGTAGAGATACTAGCTGGGTCTACAAGAGGTAGAACGTGGCCATGGGTCATGTAAATAGCAGGGATGGAGCAGAGAAGGGGCCTGAGCTCCCCCAGACTCGGGGTCGAGACCGCGTGCATGGGCTGAGCCAGAGCGACTGGCTGAGAATGTACCAGTCGCCCTCCCTGGGCTTGCGGAGAACACGGACCTAGAGTTTTATTGGCCAAAGCCGCTTTGCCCTTGATTTCCAAACCCATGTGCATTTATAAAGGAAATTTAATCGGGTTGTTTTTAATTCTCTCACACTTAACTCATCAAAATGCTATTTGGTGAGAGCAAGTCCAGACCAAGGGTGCCTCCAGAGCCTCCACTTACAAGGGCTGCGCGGCCAAGCACAGCCAACCTCTCTCGGAGGATACTAAGGGGCTGGGGTGGCACCCCATGAGGGTCACCTCTTCCTGCCTGTTGAGTATGCTCCCTCAGAGTTGTAGGAAGGAGCCCTTCTTTCCTACAGAGCATCAGCTCTTGAGGGGACTGAGGATACAGGGTGGACATGAGGGGCTGAACAGCATACCTGATGCCCCCCACCTACCAAGTCTGCCCCCTTGACACAACAGATGTTCTCAGGAAGGAGGGGAGCCACAGAGGTACATGGAGTCCAGGCTGGGGTGCCAGCAGTGGACATTCCTATGCTCACTAGTAGCCAGTGCTGCTGGGCAACCTCTAAACACAGCACCCACTGTGTACCCCCTCCTACATTTGGTGAGTGCTTTGCTGAGACTGATCAATAGTCACTTCTGGGAGAGGGCCAGCTGATGAGGCCCAGGGGAGGAGGCAGAAAACGCATGCACACACTCTGGGGGCAGGGTGACCAGAGAGACACCAGCACACCCTCGCCCCAAAGTAGCTGCAAAGCTGCTGGAAATGGGGCGCGAAAGCATCTGCAAGTGTGGGCAGGGAAGCCAGGGCTGACAGGACCCTAAGAGCCCCTCTGGTGTGCAGGAGTTGGGGAGGAGGAGCTGGCAGGGATGGTCCTCGTCTCTTGCCAAGCTGGTCAACACCTGCCTCCAGAAAGCAGTCTTCAACGCTCAAACAGCTGTACTTGGTCCTTAGGGGCCACACAGTCCCCTCTGCCCTTTCCTAGGCTGTCCTTCCTCCTCCATTGTCCTCTCTGCTGAGGGGGAACAAAGAAGGGGGTGGGAAGCCCTGAACGAGGACCTTGTATGCTCTGACCTAAAGTGGACTCAGGGCTGGAGGCTTTGGTTTGGGTGACCTAGAAGAGCAACAAGCCCCATCATGGCCAACCGATATCCTTATGACATTCCTTTCCCAGCTCTGCTTTCTTACCCACTACCCAATGACTTCACCTGACTTTGGAGATTGGGTTAGAGATGTACTTGAGGCAGTGGGTGGTATTTGGGCCCCATCTAGGAGATACAGACTCTGACAGGTGCAGATGTGCATGGACTTTTCAAACTAGTCTTTTAGTGTCTCTATGACATATGGGAGGGGCATCTGTCCTGAGCCCCCATCTCATCTTTCCCCATCCACTCCTCTGTCATTGTTTGACAAGCATGCACTGATCCCCCTAATTAGGCCTAGATTGTGGAAGGTCTGGGAGTCTGAGTTAGTTTTGGTCCAGCCAAAAGGACAGAGGTCTTAGTCAGGCAGAGGATAATGAGGGAGATAGGTACTCCACCCACATCTGCCAAGAATGGCAAGGTTTGATGGTGAGAAAAGCATGGAGTTGGGAGGCCATTAACACCACAATTCATCTTGGGCACAACAGCCAGGCCAAGCTGGAGATGATCTAATTCTGAGGGGGAGAAAGCATCAGGGACCCAGGTTCCTTAGAAACTCAGGACTACCTAGAACAAAGCATGGCCAGTAGAGTTGTTCTGCTGGCTCACTCCTGGATGGCTGCTGCTGCTCTCCTGCTTTCTCTGAATTATGAGAGGCCATTCAGGAGGGAAAAATCAGCCCACATGATGATCTGGTAGCTGACCTGTGCCTAGAGGCACCAGAGGCAAAAGAGCCTAGTGACGACCCCAAAGCCTGCCCGTGCCCCAGGACCAGTTGTCTCACGTAAGCTGTAAGTGCATCGCCATGCTTCGGTGTATACCCAGGGTCTACGTGCATGCCTAGACTTCAGGGCGATACCAATTCCAGCTGATAAACAAGCTACACGTAGAAGACAGTGCCCAGGTGACCATCAGGCCCTGGAGAGATGGAGGACTCCAGGTGGACAGCATGTCCCAGGTAGATATGAAGCCCCAGTGTACACGCAGGCCCAGGTGAATGCTTACGTTACAGGTGGGCACCAGACCTCAGGTAGCATCAAGCTTCAAGCAGACATCCAGGCTCACACTCAGGTCCCAATGATACCCACTCTGGGAACTTCCAGCATGGGAAGCAGAGATTCTTATCAGACAAGGAACCCCACTCTCCTTTAAGATGCTCACCTCAGCCATCACGGCTATCTGGTCCAGCCCAAAGGGCCCGAGTCTAGCCTACCAAGAGGGCAGGTGGGAAGTCCTGGCTGGGCACTGGGATCCAGGCTCTGCCAGTTCCATCTGCAGCCACTAAGCACTGAGCAGCAGGGCAGGAGGTACCCAAGGAGCCTCAGTCAATGGGCTTTTCATTTCTTCCGATTTCACCTCTGCTGTGGCCTCGCTCCCTCTCCCCAGCAGAATTACTCTTATCTGCAAGTGATTTAAACTCTAAGGTTTACTGAAGATTTAAAGACTGTGAACACAGTTGGAATGTTTTAGACCAACAGTGCGAGTTGCATTTTAAGAAAATAATTAACTCCCGGGGGAGGTGTGGGTTTTGGAGCCATGACAGACCCTCGAGGCTGCCTTCCCTATATGGAATTTCCAAATAATAAAATATCTTTGATTCCCTGCTGATGTCAGACGAGAACCTGTGAGTGTGTGAGCAAACTGTCATTTTTTAAAAGCGGGCCCATTAGTGTCTTAAAGATGCAGAACCCGGTCTGCAGAGGGCAAAGGGTTTGAAAGTGTCGTGGGGAGGGGGGTGGGCTGCTGTAGCCTCCTGGATTCCTTGTTCCTTGCCCCCTCTAGCTTCCCCCTGCCCAGACAGCCTGCGGGTACCTCCATTCCAGAGCCTCAGAGGTGCAGTCCTCACCTACCAGGATGTCTCCCTTATGCCCAACAGCAGTGCCCACCTTCCGGTCCCAGGACAGGGCACAAATCTACCCAGGTAAGTAGCCTGGCACACGAGTGTCCACACAACTGTCGAACCCTAGCCATGGAGAGTGTTAACAGGGTCTCAGGACATGAGCTCCAGCCCCATGGGGGCAATGGAGAATTTTGTTTCCAGCCAGCACTGGTTCTAATGTGGTGCTGAGTCAGGTGCTGAGCTGTGTCACTTGCTGCTCACAAAAACCCTGAAAATGGGAGTTTTCTTTCACATCGCACATACGGGAATGGGGGGGGGGCCACCTCGGCAGGTCAGAGAACTTTTCAGGATGCTCCGTGCTGGCCAGGAACATGGAATTGCCGACCTCGGCCTGGTTCACAGTGTGACCTCTCCTCCCTTCTCACGAAACAGCGATCAGCAGCTGAGGAGCTGCAGCAGGCAATGCTGGAGTTAGTCACATGACTCCTGGGGCTTGAAGTCCAGGGAGAGAGCAGGTGGAGTGGGTACCCCTGTGGTCTTCCCTGACAAGGCATCAGGAAGTAGATGTCACTTTTATTGATGGCATCTGGTGATGGCTTTCATCCTTCCTATCTAGCCATTTCTGGGGTCACCATGCCTGGAATGTGTTCAATATTTTCACTGTACCAAACTGGCCCTAGGCACTGTGCCCAACAGGATCCCCCATATGTGTGCCCCACTTGAAACAGTACAATATGTCTTATTATCATTATCTTACAACTGTGAGCCATACTAGGCTCTCCTTTCCAGCCTCGTTGCCTACCTCCAAAGACAGAGCACCACAGGCCCTTGGGAAGCCTACCCCTTCCAGGTACATCCTGCAGCTCTCTCAGACATGGGAAGATTGGCCAGCAGTTGCTAACCATTTCTCCTCTCTTCTTGGGACCTTCCAGGTGCCTCCTAGAAGGAAGAATGCCTGTCTCCAACTACTTCCTGGCCTCTCTCCCCAGAGCTCCCGAACTGGCTAGAATACAGGTCAACCCCAGCTGTTCTTTGGAGGAAGTACATGCCCCGGTCATATCCCTCCATCTTCTAGCTCCTGTCTCCAGAATCATGGGTACTATTTGGACAGCTTCCTTCAGCTCCATCCATGACCTAAGATGTACTCAGCACTTTCAGAGAGGGATTACGTCTATTGCAAAGACAGCTGTCCAGATCCCCACCCCAACCCTGGCTTGGGAAAGGAGGCCTAGGGCAACCTCCTGTCCATCCCCTGCTAGGGAGGAGTCCTGGAGAGCTCACCATAAGCCCCACTCCAGGAAAGCAGCTCCTATGAAGGGGAGATTAACACCTTTTCTCCCAACCTGCACCTTATTCTGGCCTCAGGAGTGGCCCAGCTGGCCACGCCAGCTGGCCTCTGTGCCTGTAGGGAGAGATGGAGACAAACATTGCTGGCTATCCAGTTCTCTAACACCTTTCCACAAATCTTTGCCTCTCAGGAATAATTCTTTCTGGTAATTTACTTGCAAAACATTTGGCCATTAACACCCAGCCAAGAGTAGATGGCAGGTCACAGACTATTAAAAATATCCACCTGGGCCCTCAGGCAGCCTGTTTAACCACTGCCCTGGGCAGAGTCCAGCCAAGGGACCCATGTGCCTGCCAAGCAAGCTGTATGAGGGCAAGAGGACACCTGCCCAAGCCTGGCCTGGCCTTTCTGCATCCTCTGCCTCCATCATTGTCAAGGGCTTGGGGCATTCATGGGCATCCCTAACTCCAGAGCCCAGGAGGTTGTCTGAGGAGTAGAAAGTGCAGGATCCTCTGGTTCGGAGTGGTTCCTGGGAGGGATGGGGCATCCGAGCTTTTCCCAGGCTCCACTTGTAACACCACCATAGATAAAGAACTTCAGCAGAGGCATGCTAGTGTCCCCCGGGACCCTGTGTCCTGACCCATCACTGCTGCAGACTCAGATCTTCTTGGGGGTCTTTCTGCCCCCAGTTCCTCTGGGGGTGCCTTGAGGTGTCTTCTGCTGCTCTGTAGTGGGGTCTGACCTTCCTGGAAGGACAGTGGTCTGTCAGTCATTCTCACTGACCCTTTCCTCACCAAAAGCCTCTATATGGCAGAACAGCTTTACAGCACCCCAGAGCTGCTCTGCCTGCTATACAGAGTCAGTAAGGAAACTGAGGTATGAAAGACAACCAGCCACCACCTCAGAGGAGAGCAGGTCATGTGCCATGCCCTGGCTTTCCACTCCCAGACATGGCCACCGTGGTCAGACCTAGAACACTAGCCTCCTTCCAAAATTTCTGGAATGTAGCCCTTGGAAGTGAAGAGGAGGGATCCCTTATTAACCTCTGGTGAGGAGGATTTTGCCTCTGCTCCAGTGGGTAATCAAGCTCTGAGGACTTATACATGGAGATGTGAACCCAGGGACCCAAGAACCCAGCCCTACCCACCTGGCCAGAACCCCAGTGAGGCTCAGAAGAGAGCCATAGAGGAGTGGGACCCCTCCTGCTGAGCACACCTGTGTCCTGTCCCAGCAACAGTCTTGGGTGAGGGTGAAGAGCAAATCCAGCCCAACTGAGCCTCTGTGTGTTCTGAAAAGATGGATGAGAAGATGCCAACAGAGCCATTTGGGTAGAGCTGGTGGGGTGATGGGGGTGGAGGGCAGGAAATATTAGGGAGGTTCCCAAATGTAGTTTTGGCCCTCAGGCATCCTATATGAACTTTGTACTCCTAAGAGTTGGAGTATAATACTCTCCCTGGTCTTGAGGCTGCACCCAGGAGAAGGTGGCAAAGCTCCCAATGCAGAGGACTGGACCTCACAAGAGTGCAGAGAAAAGACTTCTGATGGCCACCCTCCCAGCTCCCCTTCTCAGGCTCACAGCAGGCAGTTGACATCCTCTAAGCTCAGTTATCAGCCTTGGGGTGAAGGCCAGGTGCCATAGGGTCCATGTTAGCCTCAAAGCCTCCCTCCACCGTTATACCCTGCCACCTCTGAACAGAGCCACCCACCACTCACAATCAACATGGCCTAGGCTGCCTACAATGTAAGGATGTATCTATCTCCTTCTAAGGAGATGTATAGGACTCTGGGAAGTATACCCCACCCTGTTTTGAGACCAGTGCCCCTACTCACAGAAAAATGTGTCCTATCTCTTGGAAATGTCTATTGTGATGAAACCCGTTTCCCACCCATGAGGCTGGGACAGAGGCAAAGACCCTTCAGTATCAAATTCTTGGAGTTGCAAGAACCAGGAACCCCATCCCACCCTATGCTTGGAAGAACCAGGCTAGTTACAACTCTGAGGTGATGCCCAGGGTTTAAAACCCTGCCCTACCCACCCCCAGTTGCATGGCTTCCACTTCATGACAGCAGGGGTAGCCAGACCTGACACCCATCCCACCCAGACCTCATGTTCTGAGGGAACCATCAGAAACCTGATAGGTCTGGTTGGCTGGCCAGGGATGGCCTCTGCCTTAGAGGTTGGGTAAAGCCATAGAGATCAGGACTGGGCATGGACAGTGCCTCTAAAGGCCACTGGACAATGCTCCAAGAGGGAAAAGGATGCTGGGAAGTAATGCTAGGTCCAGCCAAAGTCCCTGAGCCCTTTCAGACCTCCAAGCCAGGAGCCTGGCAACAGCGAATCTTCCCAACTCCTAGACCACTTGGCTTCAGAGACCAAGGGCTATCCTGAGCCACAGGATCTGACTCTTGCCCATCTCTCAGGTTCTGAGCATTCAGATGATTTACTGTCCCTGCTCCATAGCCAATGGCCAATTTTCCATGTGGGAGTTCTAGGCTGCACCCTTGAGTCAACTGCTCTTGACCCACATGGCTTTTCTGAGAGGCTGATAAGCCATGAGGAAAGGATGGTCCCAGGCCTAGATCCAGAAACCGAGCTGGCACCCGGTGAGCCTCGGTAGTCCTCACTGGCCAGCTCTGAAGAGCATGAATGAGCTGAAGCTCAACATACCCAGCTCGGGCCTGGCTTCAGCCCAGGAGGGCAAAGCTGAGGACAGACCCAGCAAGGCTGGCCTCAGGCCTCAGCCTCCAGGAAAGACCTTTTCCACACCCCCACAACCCTCTTATCCCCTCCCCAGCCCCCACTCCGCCAGGCCAAAGAGGTTTATAACGAACTGTGCGGCACACCAGAGAAAATGCCCCTATCATTAAGGGATTTAACGACAGCGTTGGCCGATATTGGGGATTTGTTCTGTCTCTCATTACACATTTTAACAAGCGCATTTCTTCACCACGCAGCCCCGCATCCTGGGCTGCCTGCCCCTCTGTGTGTGTTACTTTCATTAGAAGGCGTTTTATGAAGCCACCGATCACAGATGCGCATACAACCCACAACTGCTGGCCTGGTGTCCTGAGTTGGGTGGCCAGCACTGTGCCTTCGGCATGCCTGTGGTGATGTCTGCATGCCCAGGCTGGGAGAGGGCCCCTCTCTTTTCATATTTGCCCCCAATCAAAGCACTTAATGAAGGGGAGGCTGGGAATTGGGGGCATATTCTTGAAAAAAGTCAGGGTATCTCTAGGTCATGCCTCTGTGAGACCCTGGCTGCTTCTTGCTCCTCTCTAGATCTTAGTCTTCCGTGAATGAGGCCAAGGAGGTATCCCGGCCGACAAGTGGCTTTCAGCTTATTTTAGCAACAACTGTGTTTTCCCACAAACCACTAAGTGGTATAAAAACAAAACCAAAATGCAAAAATAAAGCTGATTCTATACATGTAAAACTAGCCACCAGATCCCACCCACTCTACTACAGGAGGCCCTGGAAGCACCCAGAACTCCTGGGAAACTGCAAAAAAAAAAAATGGTTGGGGCCTGAATGTTCCTCCTCTAGCTCTATGGTTGGAGCGCTCACTGGCACAGAGGCTGTGACAGCCCTGAGGCAGCCTTGGGCTCCAGGCTCCCAATAGGAAGATGTGTACTGTCTCAAGTCCTCCGAGCCACCCACTCAGTATCTGGTATGTGCTTGGTTTTGCAGCTTGGTGAATCTGAGTTTTGCAAGGGGCGAGTGTTGGCCTCCTGGGGCAATTAGAAGCCAGCACATCTTGGGCTGAGGGGCAGCTCTTGCAAGATACTTCTGGACCACTGTGAGTACAGGGCTGATGAAGCAAAGAAGGAGCATCCACCCCAGGTCCTGGAGCCCTCATCTGTAGTCAGACAGTGTCCCATCTCTGTCTCTCCACATTGACATATGTGAGGATCCACATATGATCCTCAGCCATGCATCCTTAGGAGGCCTTAAGATGGAGGACTTCTAATTCTGCAGAATCTTCTGGATTTCTCCCCTAGAGAGCACAATAGCTGGTCTGAAGATGTGTTTGGACATAGCTTTGGCTTGGCTCCTTGACCAGCTCATAGAAGTTGAAAAAAATCGGTGAGAGAAGACAAGGCATGGGCCTAGGATGTGTGTGAAGAGGAAAGTAGGTGAGAGGACAGAAGTCAGCATCCTTAGGGCCAACAGGCTTCCTGGGGAAACAGATATGCAGAAAGCTGGTCCTGCCAGGGGTCACCTGGTTCTTCCTGGTCAAAAAGCCACAGGCTGGAGCCTAGTGAAGCCTGGAATAGAGCAACAGAGGTGCAGGGAGGTGTCACAGTCCCAGCTGAGATGGGATCACCCTGCCCCCAGCATGAAGCAAGTAAGCTAGTAAATAGCAGACCCTGTGGGTCCTGCTCTGCCGCCCATTCAGCCACCCGGCCTGTGGCTGTGGCCACAATGCCTTGCTTTCATTATGCTCCTTAAAACGGCCTTGTGTGTCTGGAGAACAGGAAGTGGCCCGAGTCCCCCGCGTAAAAGCCATCTGAAGCCCTGAACCAGGTATGTTCTCAATCAGGAAGCAGGCAGTAAATAAACATTTACGTCCCGCGGCCGCGCACCGCCTGCCCCCGGGCTGCAGAGGAACATGGAGAGCGGAAATTTGCTTAGTCCTATAAAAGCACAGGCCGTATATCAATAAATGATTAAAAATGGAAACGGAGCCGGCTAATGGACGGTATTGATTTTAATAAGCGTTAAGTACATGGGGTTTAAAGATAAGAACCGCCTGCCCATCTCTCCACGCTCCAGGGAAGTGACTCATGCAAAGAAGAAAACGGCCTCTTTTCTAAGTTAAAACTCCCTCCTGTCCTATGGGATGGTTTCCTAGCCAGCATCCACCTGAGTGCCAATGTGGCACAGATGTGTACATGTCTTTATACTGTGAGCACAGCATGCTGCCCTCAGAGTGGAAGGCAGGCAAGCCCGCAGCATCCCACATGACCCTGAAGCCTCTCTCACCTCATTTGTCACTGGTTTGGCCAGGCCCCTACAGGCCGCAGAGTGCACTAAATGTCCACTCACCATAGAGTGGAATGGACATGCCTGGTACCAAAGACGACCCATCCCATTTTGTCAGAGACTTGTCCAGATGCCCCAGGTTCCAAGCCACTTGTTAGGACATACCCATGCTCATCTGAACTTATTCTAAATTAAAACGTGGCATGGGTCTCAGGAGGTGGAGAAGATGGGGCTCCTCCCATAGCAAGATGGTTCCCCACAGATGGTCACTACCTGTAGCTGCTAGATAGACAGGAGGGCTGGTCACTGGGAGATAGTTGGGCAAGTGTGGTCTGTCTTGACTTCCAGCTAGAGAGGGTAAAGGTGGGGTCCAACTAGATAGCCATCATCTGAAGTTCTGGTTGGGGCAGCCCACGGGTCACATCACTGGCACAGAGATATGGCCATCAATTGTTACTAACTCCCTGCTGAAGGTTTTCTATGAGGAGAAATGGTTGCTCAGACTGTTAACCCCTCACTGCCAGGGCCCACAGCATTCTGCCCCTGAGGAGTGGAGCTCCAGAGCTACAAATCCACCTGGCCCATCAGGTGTGTGTTCAACAACAGTGGGTCCTCACATAGAGAATGTTTCCGAACCACAGGGGTAGTGGCGGCTCTGAGCACAGTCTGCCTATCCACTGTGCTCTTAACCAAGCAAGGACCAAGTGTCATTGGCAGAGGTGGGAGATCCAGCTGGAAGGCAGCTCCCCCCAGAGCCCCAGCCCCGGCTGGGAAAGATTGCACCAGCCACATTCTAGCTGTGACCGACAGCCGCCTGGAATTTTCTGATACATTATTTTGTCTAGCCGGCATTCCAGGCCGACCTCCTTGGCCTCCGAATCCCTTATAAATCATCTGCAAGAGTGGGAAACCGAATCCCCCCTAAGTCTCAGCGCTGAGGCAGTCAGGGACCTCATGAGGGACATCTCATTCTATAACCAGCAATGGAAGACCCTCATCAGCTTTTCAAGGGTGAGCAGTCAGAGCTTGCAAGTAGAAACTGTGGGATTCAGGACAGAGCATGAGTTGAGGTGGCCAGATCAAAGCTCCTGGAGGCAGATTGTCTTATAAGATGAAGATGTGGACTGGAGGGATGGCTGAGTGGGTTAAAGCACTTACTGTGTAAGCATGGGGACCCAAGTTTGCATCCCAAGAAACCCACGTAAGGGCCAACCGGGCCCAGGAGCAAGCTGGCTAGCAAGACTAGCCATGTCAATGAGCTCTGGTTTTGATTGAGAGATTCTGCCTCAATAAATATGATGGAAAGGCAATCAAAGATGATTTAGACATCAATGTTGTGACTCCACACTCATGTGCATACACACATGCACATGCACATGCACACACACATACATATACACGCATGTACACCACATATATAAAAGTTAAGACTATAAGGACCGGAGTGTAGCTAGTTTGTAGTAAATGGAATGATCAGTTGTAAAGCTGATCTACAGTGTGCTAAGCCAGTTCTGTCCCCTGCCTCCTGGTGTGAAGTTCAGTCTCGGCGATGAGCCACTGCATCCTGGGCCGGCAACAATTGCAGGGTGGCCATTCCTAGGAAAGAGGAGGTTGTCCTGAGCTGGTGGTTGTTTCCCAGGGGTCACAACACAAGTTACTGAAAAGTGGGTCCCTTAGAACAACAGAACCTCATTCTCTACAGCCTGGAGACTGGAAGTTCATCAAGGTATTGGAGGGGCCAGAGGTTCCTTCCTCTCCCCATCCAGCTTCTGGGGCTCCTGCCAACACTTGGCATGTGGTTGCATTTTGCCTCTCAGCTCTGTCTTCTCTGTGTGACTCCTCAGAAACTCTAAAGTCACTCTTATAGGGACTCTAGTCACTGGTTTTGATATTTATCTGAATCTAGCATGGCTCATTTTAACTAGTTACATGTGCAGCAACCCAACTTCCAGATAAGGTTGCAGTGCACACGAAATTTTAGGGATGATACTCAACCAAGTATGGGGGTCAAAGTTCCCTGGGGAGCAGGTCACTCACTCAGCCCCCCAGAGGCCCTGGCTCTGCCCTGCTCTGTAGCTTTAGGACACAGGCTTTGTGGCAATTGTCATGAACACAAGGCTCAGCTCTGCCTTGGCCCTAGCTTTAGCCTTTCATACTGCTTTGCCCTTCTCTGCCCCAGGTCTAGGTCACCTTAGTCCAGCCTCAGTCTCTTGGCTGTCATGTATGACATCACCCTTTAGCAGATGTGGGCCTAACATTCCATCCTTGGGAATACCTCCTCCCACCACAACTACCAGGGTCCCTCTGTTTTTTTCTTCTTTTCTTAATTTGCTTGGAGTTATTTTGCATGTGTATATGTGTGTTTTGTGTGTATGTGTGTTCATATGGGTGCAAATGTACACTGGAGGGTGCACATGCATGTGGGGGTGGAGGCTTGAGGATGATGATGGGTGTCTTACTAGTCACTCCCTACCTCACAAATTGAGGCAGGATCTCTCACTGAATCCAGAGCTGGCTGGTTTGGCTAGTTGGACTGCCCCAGCTTACTCTAGGGATTTCCTCTCTCTGCCTCCTATGGGTTTAGATTATAGCCTAGCTGGCTTTTATGTGGATTCTGGGGATCTAAATGCCAATCCTCACCTTTACATGACAAGCACTTCATGCACTGAACCACCTCCACAGCCCCTTCTGTGCATTTGTGAAGATAGAATAGGTCATGTATATATGCTCCACAAAACAGAAATTCATGTTAGTCCTCCAGTGTGTATCTGAGCCATCCAGCATGGAGCTTGGCAAATGGACCCTTGAGGAACATTCACTGAATAACTATGTGGGAGTGCGAATGTATGGGTGGCTGGAATGAGCAGATGGGTGGGTGGGTGGACAGATTGGATAAATGGGTGGATGAGTGAATGAATGGGTAAATGATGAGTAGATGGCTAGAGGGTGTGAAGGAATGGATGAGTGACAGAGGAGTGGAGTGGTGGATGGGTGGTGTATAGATGAAAGGATAAGGGGATGGCTGTGTGGGTGGATAGATAAAAGGTAAGGGATAAGTGGGTAGATGGATAGTCCATAGATGAATAAATAGACAAGTAATGCAAGAAATCCATGGAGTCTATTTAATGAGCAAAGGAATTTATTTGGGGGTTAACTCTCTACCGTGGGAGATTTATCATAGGGTCCAGGAAAGCTGAGCTGTCCCACACTGACTTGCCTGGTCTAATATCTCAGCATCCAATACCACGAGGAAGGGAAGAGAGAGTCACATATGTGCATCCCAGGTCTTAAGGGGCCTGGGTGGCCAGATTCCAGGGGCGTGTACTTCAAAGTCATAGGCAGGTCTAACAGTAACCTGTTACCTCACCAGGGGCGGTGCTTCAAGGTCATAGCAAGAACAGCTACCCACTACAGACAAGAAGATGGATGAGTATATAGATGGTGTATAAATTAATAAATAAATGGGCAAGAATATGAGGTGGGTAGATTGATTGTTGTACACCAGGTAGATAGATAGATGGTAAATATATGGTGATAGGCATGTGGGTAGTGAGTAAATGGGTAGATGGTGCCTAAATGGATGATTTGTGGGTGGATGAATGGATAAGATAATGGATGAGTGGGTACATAGACAGTGGTAGATGGATGGATGATGAAGAGATGGGTGATAGACAGGTGAGTGGTGGATGGGTGTTTAGATGGTAGGCGGATGGATAGATGATGATAGATGGATTGATGAATGGTAAGTAGATGTATGATGGGTGGGTGGGTGAGTATGTGGGTGGATGATGGGTAGATGAATGGATGCTCAAATGGGTTGAATGAGTGGGTGGACATCTGTCTTAGCACATCACCTTCATGCTCAGCACATACACTGCACATGGAAAGTATGCAGGGGACATGTAGGCAGGAAGGAAGACAACAGACATGGGGAAAGTCTAGGATACAGAAAAGGTCCTTCCCCCAGGTGTTTGCAGGGAAATGCTTTTGCTTCCTTTTGCTGGGAAGACAACCGCTTAGGGCTCTGCACAGCCTCAGAGCCTGCCGTGGGAGCAAGTTGTAACCAGATGAGGGGGGTGCCATGCTTTGACTCAAGACTTCCTCTTCATGGTGGTTGGATGGATAGAAAAAAGAATGAATGAGTAGATGGATAGATGGTACATGTCTATTAAAAAGGCCCAGAAAGTGAATGAAGAATTCTCAACTCCACTGTTACATGTGAAAGTGGCTGTGGGTGACAGGGAATGAGTGGGTGTGACTATACCCTAATAAACAGTGCCAGTGAACATGAAAGCCTGAATTTCATATCAAGTTTGCATGGAATGAAATTTTTCTTTGGTTTTCTTTTTTTGTGTGTGGATTTAAAACTGCAAAAGCCACTCTTGACTCGTGGCTATTTATAATAGCAGTGGGCTAGATTGGGTCTACAGGATATAATTTGCTGACCCCATCCTAAAGTAGTAGTGGTCTCTTTCCCTAAAATTCTAGGACATGATGACTGTGTGTGTTCCTTCTAGGAGGGATATAATGCTAACATGGTCTTTCATATCCTCCAAATGGTCCAGATGATGTAAAAAATAATCCTTGTAGCAAAGAGCCCCAAAGATAGGTCCATGCAACTGATGGTCTTCATATTCAAGCAGGTTGGAGGAAATGCCTGTCCCAGCTGGTTCAGCAGGGTAACTCTACCTAAGGCCATAGGTAGGCTTATGGCACCCCAGCAATATTTATCCTAAGGCATTGGTTGCAGGGCAGTGGTGAGTCTTGCCAGGGCATTTTCTCAGTAGGTAGAAAGACTCTGGTCACATCATGTCCGCAGCATCCCCCTTTGGCCAGAGGAGTCGCGGGGAACAAGCCTAAGTGCGCAGCATGGAAAGTGCCCGGCCCCACAGCAATGGGAGACAGTGAGTATCTGCTGAGCAACAGTGCAAATGATCGCATATGTTCTCATTAGCTTCTCTAAGTGACTATTAATTCCACTAATAGCCCGTCTGCTCCATGAGGATGGGCGCTGTGTGTGTTGCTCACCTTTAGAAAGCTCTGAGCAAATATTTGCTTGACCAGCTAGTGACACCCGTGTCTGGATCCTGTTTACACACCATTATTACCACCACCCTCCTCTCCACCCCACACCATCACTCCTCAGCAGCTGTGCTGAAGAGAGAGCAGGGACGTCTGGATCAGGGACTTTTCCTTTGGTATTCTAGGAAGGGCACTGGTCAGCTCAGGCTGACCATAGCAAAGCACTGGGGGGGGGGCAGTCTGCCTGCACACAATGAGCACTCACAACCTTGGAGGCTGGGAGTCCGTGGGCAAGGAAGACATGATGGAGCTGGCTCCTCCTGAGATCTCTCTCTCTCTCTCTCTCTCTCTCTCTCTCTCTCTCTCTCTCTCTCTCCCTCTCTCTCTCTCGTAAATTCTGTCTTTTCCCAGGGTCCTTCAATACTGTTATTATTTCTTCTTATATAGCCACAAATCTGACTAGACTCAGGCCCACTTAATGGCCTGCTGTTTTGTTTTTGTTTTTTTCAAGACAGAGTTTCTCTGTGTAGCTTTGGAGCCTGTCCTGGAACTCACTCTGTAGACCAGGCTGGCCTTGAACTCACAGAGATCCGCCTGCCTCTGCCTCCCGAGTGCTGGGATTAAAGGCATACGCCACCACTGCCTGGCTTTTTTTTTTTCTTTTCTGGTTATGGCCTGTTTTAACGTAAGTAATCCTGTAAGGACCCATCTCCAATTACAGCCACATCCTAGGGGCCTAGGGGCTCAGAACATCAGCAGGTAGGAGAGGAATATAATTCAGCCCATTACACAGAGACTTGCTGAAAGGTGCCCCCTGACCGTGAAATGAACGTTGGGCATCTCAGAGTCACTTGACCTATCATTGCTAATGGAGTTATAGACCAGACAGGTCACCAGAGATCTACGGTCACCATATGGCCCTGTAGAGAGAGGACAAGTGTCTAACACAAGTCCAGTGAGACCCAGAGCATGGCCAGGATCCAGGAGCTGTGTAATAGACACATCACACCTCTTACATGCAGGTTGTCACCCTACATAGGATTTCCCGTTTCTTGGCCACCAGTGACTTGAAGGAATGGACACTTGTTGAAGTACACAAATCTGGCCTTCCTGGGCCAAAGCACCCTCAACAGCAGCTTGATATCAAATGGCCCTGAGCAGTGATAGAAATGGAAGTGCCACTCAAGAGGCCCCCTCTAGAGGTGGGCTTTCCTCCACTGAGCAAGGGCTGGGGATGCCAATGCTTACATGCCATCCATGGCCACAAGACTTCAGCCCCAAGAAAGCACACAGCCTTCCAGGTTGCTGCACCTCCTAGTTGAGGCCTCATTTTACCACGTACGACTTGAAGTCTTCTGTTTGGGGACACATTAGAAGTCACGTGTCTCCAGGAGCTTCATATGTCCCCAGTAGGGGTATCTGTTGCTTTTGTTCTTTTGGGGGGTCCACCACCCAGCTCACAAATAAATAATTCACGGAGGCTTATTCTTAATTATAAATACATGGCCTTAGCTTGACTTGTTTCTAGCCAGCTTTCCTTAACTTAAAATGATCCTGTCTTGCTGTGGATATCATTCTGTATGGCAAATATGTTAATAAATGAAACACTGATTGGCCAGTGGCCAGGCAGGAAGTGTAGGCGGGACAAGGAAGAGGAGAATTCTGGGAAGTGGAAGGCTGAGTCAGGGAGACACTGTCAGCTGCCGCCATGACAAGCAGCATGTGAAGATGCCGGTAAGCTATGAGCCACGTGGCAAGGTATAGATTTATAGAAATGGGTTAATTTAAGATATAAGAACAGTTAGCAAGAAGCCTGCCACAGCCATACAGTTTGTAAATAATATAAGCATCTGTGTGTTTATTTTGTAAGTGGGCTGTCGGACTGCCGGGGTTTGGTGGGACCCGGAGAGAATTCTCCAGTTACACTGTCTACCTTTTGCCTCTGGGCTTTTCCTGTTCTTACTTCTGTCAGTCTTACTCTGTGGCTTGCTGTGTAGCTGAGTGGCTGACCCCTGGAGTCCTCCTCCTTCTCTGGCTACTTCTTCTCTCCTTCCTCCCAGACTTCTCCTTCTATATATTCTCTCAGCCTTCCAGCCCCTCCTATCCTTTCTCCTGCCTTGAATTGGCTATTCAGATCTTTATTAGACCATCAGGTGTTTTAGACAGGCACAGTAACACAGCTTCACAGAGTTAAACAAATGCAACATAAACAAAAGTAACACACCTTAAAATAATATTCCACAATAGGTATCTACAGGAGGGCTTGCAGCAAGTCCCTGGGCATCTACCAGGAAAAAGGTGAGAAGAGTCCTAATATCTCAGTCCCTCAAGGCTTCCTTCTCCTGTCCTTACATTCTCTCCTTTCTCCACATTTAACATAAAATCTGGGTATTCATGGCAGGTCAGCTGTGTGTGTCCTGGGGCCTGGGCAGCTGGACAACAGTGACCCTGACCAGAAGGCATCCCAGGATGTGACCGTGATGGAGGCAAATGCCTGGCTGTTTCTAGGCTTTGTCAAGCCTATCTACTTCTGTTCTGGAAGTGATATCAAAGCTGAGAGTCCTGAACTCTGCTCAGGGCCAGTAGCTTTCATGGAAAATCACCAGACCAAAGCCATGGCCAGCCCACACCACCCCAGATGAGGAGGACTCAGGAGGAATGGAATAGGGCCCTGGACATAGGCTCTCCCCAGGCTCCTCACAGTTTCTACTAGCTGGGTCAGGCTGGAGATGCCTCTGCCTGGGTGAACCACACGGTTGGTGAGTGCCTGCAAGAATGGGAAGTGGCTTTTGTTTTATGAGGCCGTGAATTTTGCCTTGCTAGGTGACAATGCAAGAAGTAGACATTCCTTCCTCCCCCGTGCCTGATCCGCCTGCCACCCCATGAGGAATGGCTGTCAGTGAGGCCACCAGCTCTGCCTCAGATCACATGGCTCCCCAGCACGGGTATAAGGAATGCCAGCATGGTTCACGTCCACCTTCTCCGGAATGAAAGACACACAGGACTTTTCCGGTCAGAGAGCTGGACAAGGACAGTCACAAGGTGAGTTCATGAAGCTTCCAAAAGAGCTAGCCTTGACCTCAGTGCAGTTGCCTCAGTAAGGATTGCCTCGGCTTCTGTTCAGTTGCTCCAGATGAGCTAGCCTTGGCCTTGGTGCCCTTGGCCCAGAAGGCCAGCAGTGGAGCTTCAGCTGTCTCCTAAAGCTAGGCAGTCTTGACACCATCTTCAGAGATGGCTTATAGACTGGCATAGGAGAAATTTCTTGGAATGTCTACAGGAAGTTTTGGCATTCAGATGATGTTCACAAAGCATGTTGTGGAAAGAGATTTCCTTGTCTGTTTTCTGGAGGCGTTGGTGTTGGGTTGCAAGTAATTTCCTAAATGTTGGTGGATTTGAGCAGACCTGAGGGTTTCTTTATAGGATTTTCATCTCAGAGCTGCTGTCCTTAACCATTTTACTTTCTTTTTATTTTATCTATTTTTCCTTATTATTTTATTCCTTTTACTTCTTTTGGTTTCAAAACTGGTTTCCTGAAATAATTGCATATATAATCGATTTTCAGGTTGTCTTTCTTTTAGTAAATTTAACTCTATCTCACCCAGGTATAATGAATTTTATTGTTATTAAAATTTAAGAACTTTTGTTTCCAATGCAATTGCTTTAGCTTACATGCATTCTTAAAATAGCTTTATAAATTCTCAATCTTTCAGATCATTTATTGTTTGTTATGTTGTTTGTTTTTTCAAATAATCATAGTTCCTTGTGATCAGAGTACATCCTTTTTATGATTTTACTCCTCCCAAGTGTTTGAAATTTGTTTAATGCTCTTCTATAATCTTAATTTTGTAAGTGCTGTGTGTATGATTTTATTTAAAATTTTGTTTTCTCTTTTTAAATAAAAGACTTTATTTTTATTTGTGGACTGGTGTGTGTCTGTGCATGGGTATATACATGTGAGTATAGTACCCATGAAGGCTAGAAGAAGTCATCAGATCATCTGAATTTGGAGTCACAACCCATTGTGAGCTATAGTGTGTGTTCTGGGAACTGAATTCAGGTCCTCTGCAAGAGCCGCATGCTCCCTTAACCACTGAGCCATCTCTGTCAACCCCGATGTTTTCCCATTTTAAGGTGCATTTGTGTCCATTAGTTCAAGTTGCTGATTGTACTACATCCTTAGTTACACTGTCTACTTGTTCTATTACTTGCCAAGAAATTTGTGTTAAAAAATCTTCCATTTTCCTGTTCCCCCATCAGTTTCTTCCATTTATTCTGTTATCTTTTGTTTCATGTATTCCAAAACTGTTGTTGTGTGCCTATGTGCCTAAAATCCATACATCTTCATGAAAAACTCTTTTTTTATTTAAAGTGGATTCTTCTCTCATACAATACACCCCAGCCGCAGTCCCCGCCCCCACTCCTCCCAGCAGTCTCCGCCCCTCCTATCCCCAGGATTCACTCCCTCTCCATTTCCCTTCAGAAAAGAGCAGGCTTCCAAGAGACAACAACCAAACCAGAAAAGCAAAATACAATAAGACAAGGCAAAGGCCCTCACACTGAGACTGGACAAGGCAGCCCAACAGGAGAAAAAGAGTCCCAGGAGCAAGTGGAAGACTCCAAGACACACCTGCTCCCACTGTTAGGGGTCCTGCAAAAACACCAAGCTAACAGCCACAGCCTATGCACAGGGAACCTGTTGCAGGCCCTTGCAGGCCCTGTGAGTTCATATGCACCCTGCTTAATTGATTCCGTGGGACATGTTCTGGTGTCCCCTCTGACTCCTACAGTCTTTCCTATCCCTCTTCTGCAGGCTTTCCCTATCTCCAAGGGGAAGGACCAGATGGAGACCTCCAGTTTAGACTCTCTCTCTCTCCACATGTCTACCTGTGGATCTCTGCATCTGCTCCCATCTGCTCCTGGAGGAAGCCTCTCTGATGATGACTGGACAAGCCACCCACCTATGAGTACAGCAGAATATCATTAGGAAACATTTCTTTCCTTTTATTTTATTTTATTTCTTAGCCTAGTCATGTTTGGTTCTACCCTAGGTCTCTGGGCTATCCAGTCATCTGGTTCCTGGCCATCCAGACAGTGTAATGCATGGGCTCCCTCTTGCAGACTGGGCCTCAAGTTAAGTCAGACATTGGCTGGCCAGGCCCACAAGTCCTGCGTCACCATTGCTCCAGCACATCTTGCAGGCCGGACAGATTGTAGGTAAAGGATTTTGTGGGTGGGTTGGTATCCAGGTTTCTCTTTCTGTTGCCTGCAGAGTACCTTTCTACACCAAAGAGACTAGAATGTAGGGGTGAAGCTTCATGCAGGCACCAGATCAACTTCTCCATGTTCAGTGGGCTTTGCGGATGTTGTCCTCAGCAATGGGGTCCCACTGTCAGTTTTCAGAGAGTGACCTTCTGTCCTAGCTGGGTTGTTGGGGGAATCTCCATGGGATCCCCTCAGTCAACAACTGAACCAAACGCAACTCGGTCCCACCACTGGAAGCCTTGCCTGGCTACAAAAGATGGCCAGTTCATACTAAGTATCCCCCATTACTAGGAGTCGTCACTGGGATCACCCTCGTAGATGTTTGTGAGTTCTTTTGCACTAGGTTTCCAACCACCCCATAGTTGCCCCCCAATTCCAGCCATCTCTCCCCTCCCCCTCTCCCTCCATACCATCCCCTATCCCTTCCCATTCCCACTCCTGTTCCCACCCACCCCTAGTCCACCTTCAAAATCTATTTTATTTCCTCTTCCCCAAGAGATCCATGTGTTCCCGCCCCCCCCCCCCCAGAGCATTCCTTTTTACCTAACCTCTCTAGGTCTACAAATTATAGCTTGGTTATCACTTACTTAATAGTTAATATGCATTTATAAGTGAATACATACCATATTTGTCTTTCTGAGTTGGTTTATCTTACTCAGGATGATTTTTTTCTAGTTTCATCCAGTTGTCCACATATTTCATGATGTCTTTTTTTGTTTTTGTTTTTTTGTTTTTTTGTTTTTTTTTTGTTTTTGTTTTTCGAGACAGGGTTTCTCTGTGTAGCTTTGTGCCTTTCCTGGGACTCACTTGGTAGCCCAGGCTGGCCTCGAACTCACAGAGATCCGCCTGGCTCTGCCTCCCGAGTGCTGGGATTAAAGGCGTGCGCCACCACCGCCCGGCCTCATGATGTCTTTTTTAACAGCTGAGTAATACTCCATTATGTAAATGTATCTCATTTTCTTTATCCATTCTTTGGTTAAGGGACATTGAGGTTGTTTCCATTTTCTGAAATATTATGAGTAAAGCCTAAAGCTGCAATGAATATAGTTGAGCAAGTGTCCTTGTGGTAGGATGGAGCATCCTTTGGATATATGCCCAAGAGTGATATACCTGGGTCTTGAGTTAGATCGTCTCAATTTTCTGAGGAACTGCAATATTGATTTCCATAGTAGCTATACAAGTTTGCATGCCCACCAGCAATGGAGGAGTGTTCCCCTTGCTCCACATCCTCACCAGCATGAACTACCACTTGTGTTACTGATCTTAGCCATTCTGGCAGGTATAAGATGGAATCTCAAAGTAGTTTTGATTTGCATTTTCCTGATGGCTAAGGATGTTGAACATTTCTTTTAAGTGTTCCTCAACCATTTGAGATTCTTCTATTGAGAATTCTCTATTTAGATCTATACCCCACTTTTTAATTGGATTTTTTTTTTTTTTTTTTTTTTTGGTTTTTTGAGACAGAGTTTCTCTGTGTAGCTTTGGTGCCTTTCCTGGAACTCGCTATGTAGCCCAGGCTGGCCTTGAACTCACAAAGATCCACCTGCCTCTGCCTCTTGAGTGCTGGGATTAAAGGCGTGCGTCACCACCGCTTAGCTGGATTTTTCTTATATCTAGTTTCTTTAGTTCTTTATATATTTTGGATATTAGTCCTCTGTCAGATGTGGAGTTGATTTAAAAATTTTTCCCATTCTGTGGGCTGCTGCTTTATCTGATTGACAGTGTCCTTTGCCTTATAAGAATATTTTCAGTTTCATGAGGTCCCATTTATTAATTGTTGGTTTTAGTGCCTGCACCATCAGTGTTCTGTTCAAAAAGTTGTCTCCTGTGCCAATGCATTCAAGGCTACTCCCAACTTTCTCATTTCAGTTTCAATGTATCTGATTTTATGTTGAGATCTTTGACCCACTTGGACTTGAGTTTTGTGCAGGGTGATAAGTATGGATATCTTTGCATTCTTCTTCATGCAGATATCCAGTTTGATCGACCCTATTTGTTGAAGATGCTGCCTTCTTTCCAGTGTGTATTTATGATTCTTTACCAAAAATCATGTGTCCACAGGTGTATGGATTTATGCCTGGGTCTTCAATTCAATTCTATTGATCAACATATCTGTTTTTATGTCAATACTATGTGGTTTATACTAATATCACTCTGTAGTAAAACTTGAAATCAGGGATGGTGAGACTTCCAGCAGTTCTTTTATTGTTCAGGACCGTTTTTTTAGCTATACTGGGTTTTCCATTTTTCCATATAGAATTGAGAATTGCCTTTTCAAGGTCTGTAAAGCATTGTGTTGTAAACTTGATGGGGATTGCATTAAATCTGTAGATTGCTTTTGATAAGATTGCTATTTTTACTATGTTAATCCTGCAGATCCATAAGCATGGGAAATCTTCGTGGAAACCTCTTGTCAGTTAGTCTCTCTCTCTCTCTCTCTCTCTCTCTCTCTCTCTCTCTCTCTCTCTCTCTCTCCTTTTCCTTTTCCCTCTCCCTCTCTCCTAATGCTTTTTACCTTGAAGCTGACTATCCAGTCTCTATGTAGCCAACACAGCACAGCTTTCTAATACAATCATTCCTGGCCTTTATTTCAACCCTTCTATGTACTTCTAGTTAGACTGAATCTCTGTAGGTTTTATAAATGACATACATATACTTAAATTTTGGTTTGTGTCTTTTGTAAGCAAAAAGTACTGGAGTTTTATTACTATTGAGTGTGGCAATCCCTTTCTTTAATTAAATCATTTGATGCATTTACATTTAGTATAATTACTGGTGTGTTTAGACTTTTTCTATTCACCCTGAAGAGTCAGTACTATCTTTCTTCTCTTTCTCTTTTCTTGCTTCTTTTGGGTTGACTCTGATTTCTTATTACTCTGCTTCTATTATCTGCATAGACATCAGTTACACATAGATTTCTAATCACTTAGACATTATCCTGGAGATTACATCAACGAGCCTTGCCTGGACCAATTGTACTGTCTCTTAAGAAGCCATGAAAATGTTTAGGAATAATTTCATTTTACCACTTTAACTTATGTTAGATATTATGTGTTCTTATATATTATAGATCCTAGTAGTATATTTCTTAAATCCACCATGAAGTTTTGTTTAAATAATCTGTATTTATATAAACTAAGCAACGTGTTGCCATCAGGAATGAAGGAATGCCCTGCATTCCTGCTTGTATATTTGACCCTTGGGAGCCTCTTCCTCCCTAATGAAACTTTTGAGTGTTTACCCTCACAACTACTTCTCAGATTTTGTTGCCTGGAGATGCCTCTGTTTCACCTCTTTTTGAGATATGCTTGTGTGGTCTTTGGAAGTCTAGGCTGCGGCTAGAGCGATAACTCAGCTACTACAGGCTAAGGCTCATAGCCCAAGCTTCAAGCAGTAAGAAATCTAGGATGAATTCTTGACACAGGCTCTTGTGATGTAGTCCGGGTTGATCTTGAACACATAACCCTCCTGTCCCAGAGCCCCAGTGTGCGAGCCTGCCTTTTGCTTTCAACTGTAGAGCTCGCTTTATCATCCTCTGCTGTCTGTCTGTAGGTTAATGTTAGGTCTCGCTGTGGCTCTGAAAGTAAAAGATCTTGTTTTCTGGTTGTTTAAATAGTTCTCTTGTTCTTTGGTCCTCAGCACTTGCTACAGTGACTCAGGAGGTACAGAGATAAGGAAGAGAAAGGTGGTTAGAGAGCTGGAGAAAGGCCACATTTGTCCAGGGAACCTGATAGGAAAAGGTCACTGAGCATGGCAGTTCTCTCTTCGTCTCTCTGTATCCCTCCCCCATTCCAAACCTCAATTCTCACAGATCTGTTGGTGGCTGGAGGGCTTCTTGAATGAGATTAGAAATATTAATGATTCAACAATTTTAGAATAATTTCAACCATTACCAATGTGAATGTTGCTTTTCTGATTTCTCCCTTGGCATCTGATTAGAAGAATTCACTTTATCCCATGTGCATCCCAAACTCTCCTAGTATTCTTCACAGTTTTAATTCCACAGGCCTTTTCTTTCATACACCTCCTGGCTCATTAAATTCTCTCCATCTATGTCTAATCTGTTGTTCAAGACAGCTACTAAGACCTTAATTTTGATTATTGCAATTTTCAGTCCTTGATCATCCATTTGGGTTTTTTCCCTACAGCTTATAGTTCTCTGTTGAAATTCCAACAAATTAACTTTATCTCCTCACACATTTTAAAAACAAATAAAGTTTGTGTCTGAAAAGTGCTTTGTTTGGGTTTCTGTCTGTTTATAATGCTTGTTGCTTTCTGATTTTACTGACCCTGTCTCTGTGTGTCTTGTTATTTTTTGTTGAAGACCAGACATTTTATACCTCACTAAAATAACCAAAGCTAAGAATTGTGCAGGCCTCCTCCAAGAGGACTTCCACTTGTTTCTGGCAACCAAATGGGAACATTAAGGACCCGGGAGCACCAGGACCGCCGTGTATGACCAAAGACACTGAGTTAATGAGTTAGACTAAGCGGGTGTTGTCCGGTACTGAGACAGCTTCCCTGGGGTTGCACTGCTGCTCTTACCCTTCACTTCCTCGTAGATTTCTACTCAAGTTGCTCTTGTCCACCTTTCCCAGTTGTCCTCAGTAGAAGTGTGGGTCTGAACTGTCTGTCTGTCCTTAACACACACCTTCTCATCTGTAATTCACTGGGGCAGACACAAAGGCTGTGGTCCAAGGCCAAGGCCTTGCCAGGCAGAGAGGAGGCTAGATGATAAAGAAAGGTGACCCTGCTGGGTCCGGACTGTATCCGCTTTGCTGAGAAAGGCCAGTATAGCCAGGGATGGCATGGCAGAGTGGAATCCAGCCATGTGCTTGGGTTTACCAGGACTCCTGTGGTAAAGAATGGCAAATGGGGAGAGTCTCATGTCTTGCTAGCAGCTCCTACCCTGGCCTGCCACAGCTGGTCTCCCAGGCACCAATAGATCCCTTCAACCCAAATATCTGAGTGTCACAGCTATGGGAGAGGGAGGGGGAGAGTCAGGTACACTGGAAAAACAGTAGGAAGGAACCTAGCAGGTGCACTGAAGCAAAATGCCGGAAGGAGGCCAGTGGTTCAGGGGAGGAAGCAGGAAGACGGTGAGAAAGATACAGGAAGAGAGCAGGAGGCAGATGGCAGAGGTCTACATACACTCCAGGTGCTTGCACCAGACTGGTTCTCCCACATTCAAGCCTCTGTGTTTTCTTGTCTCCTCTGCTGGGGAACACACAGCCTCACTGGCCAGGCACCCAGGATGGAGTTTCTGCCAGTCTAGGCCTAGCCATAAGCTTCATTCACTGGGACTCCTGACCAGCCTTAACCATTTCCTGCTCACCCCTCCCCCATACCCTCAGTGGTGCAGGCTGTCACCTTGGACATTGGAGGCCCAACCCTGCCTCCCAGGGCCAGTAATGACCTCCATATGGATCCGACATGGCCTCCATCTCTGCCGCACTGGCCCCACTTCCCAGACTCTTCTGACATGTTTGACCACAGAGCACATTCCGGATGCCTAGGAGGGAGTGGAAGGGTGGGAAGGGGCAGGAGAGAGAGCTGTGGTGGGTGGGGCTTCTCCCAGTCAGCTCTGGGCTGTAAATAGCCCCACTCAGACCCTTGCTCCATGCATCTCACTCTGCCTACGCCCCCCTCCCACTGGCAAAAGCCCAGCTCCTGCTCAGCCCACCACCCTCCATCCCCGACAGAGCTGATCTTGGAAGAAATGGCAGCGAGCAGCCTGGGAAAGTGAGTTAGGACCAGCCAAGTGCACTTTTTCCACGGCTGCCACTATTCCTCTGCAAAACTGCTAATCCCAGATGACGCTTTGGGCCCAAGCTGGAATTCCAGCCCCACAGTTGCTCAGCTCCATCTCCCTCACTTCTTGCTAAGGGCCTGAGACTGCTCCAAGGCCTGCCCTTCTCCCACTCCTGCAAGGTGGCGGGTCCTATTTCCATCCCAATTCTGCCTTTGAAGACAGCATTAAATGCCTCTCCAAGAGGCTTTTATCATCCCAGAAGTATTTTTGAGCTCAGAGGTTACTCAAAATAGACCCTAGACAGCTCCATTTACTTCCAAGTGAAGATGGGAAGGCTGGCCCAAAGGAAATCAAAACCAACCCAGGCATTGCCCCAAACAAAGCAGGGCATTTATGAGATTTGGGGGAATCCCCTGGGCATGCTGGGCACTTTAGAAGGAGGTAAGGGGAGCCCTCGCAGACGGCCAGATGTGTGGGGGCTGCTCTACACTGCCTGCCCGGGCTCTCTGCCCCTGGAGCGCTCTGGCTAGTCCCTGACTCCTGTGCTTTCTGTTCCTTCCTCAGGCAAGTTTTCATCCTCTCCCTAGCAACCCAGAGCCAGGTAAAGCTCTCATCCCTCGAATCCTGTGCCTCTGGCATTGCCGGGCACCAAGATAGCTCCACACAGCTCAGGGGACACTTCAAGTCTGGTCTTTGCCTCCAGACGTGTTTCTCTGTCCACCCTACCTGCAGTCTCAAATGAACAGGAAATGTTGGGCATGGCTACTCCTCTGCCTTGGCACCAGGAGGCCAGTTTTGCTTGACCCCTCACTGACAGCCTTGACTCTAAAGTAACAACACTGCCTGGACCTGTGTGTGGCACCAGGCTCCACGATGCTGTCTTCCTGCCTGCATGGGCTGAGCTGCCAAAACCCCACGGGAAGCAGTTCCACGGCAAACAGCAGGAAGGTTTTCGGCTCCGCTCAAGCAGAACTTGGGTCAGGCTGGGCTGAGCTGGCAGCTGTGTCCATACATCAATACTATCCTGCCACCCAGGGCAACCCTGGAGAGAGATGGTGTGTTGGGGTTCTGGGAGACGGTCCACCCCTATTTTGCAATACCTTATAGCTGTGTGACAGTGTAGATTTCAAAAGTCACTAAAGCATGTGAAGCCTCTGTGTCACTCTGTTGAGACAGACACCGACTGTGGGACTGGTTGCTTCTGAGATGCCATACAGGACCCTTCCTGCCTCCTCCAGCTTCTCCCAGCTGCCAATAGCATTTGGCTTATGTTGCATCACCCTCTGCCTCCATCGTCTCCGAGCTTCTCCTCTGACTGTGTTCCCATGCCTCCTCTCCTCATTTATGGGATACTTGTTCTTAGGGTTAGGTCCTAGCCCAATCTAGTATGGTTTCATCTCAGTTACCTCTAAGAAAACCTACTTCTGAATAAAGCCCCTTCCTGAGATTCTGAATGTACATGCATATTGAGAAACAGGTGTACACTAGTCAGCCCTCTGGAGGAGCCTTGCTCTGACCCTACATCCAGCCCAAGCCCCTGCCTGCGTGTGGGAGCATTGCCAAGCTGGTGCCATGGCCTCTAATTCCCTGGGAGAGGATAGTCCCAATATGATGGCACAAAGATTGGCTCCAAAAAGAATTGATGTGACAGGAGGGAAGCATGGTGACAGCATTCAGCTGTAACCCTATCACTTGGGGAGCTGAGGCAGGAGGATAATGAATACAGACAGTTTAAAAAAACAGGGAGGAAGGGAAAGAAGGGAGGAGGGAAGAGAAGAGGTCCAAGAGGGAGGAAACAGGACAACCTCTTTCCTTTTTTGCTCCCAGCATGTGGGCACCCAAGCAGAGCGGCTCCTGCAACCCTCAGGCCTACAAAGCTTCAGGAATGACCCTTGCACAGGTGTGGCCCTCTATGTAGCCACTGGCACCTTCCAGATGAGAGGCAGCCCAGTGCCAGTTCAGAGCTACTGTTTCCTCCTGGTCTGCACAAAGATGGCCTCGTTGCTGTGTATTAAGCCTGCAGGCTGCCCCTGAGTGTGTGGGGGTTGGGAGACAATAAAACCTGTACCTGGATGCTAGGGTCCTGATGCTTGGCTTCCATTGCTGATATTTACTCAACGCCTCAAATGCCCACAAATTAGCTAACTCACACGGCTAACAGGTAGGCACACAGCTGGTGAGGAGGCTTCTTGGAAGCAGTGATCACTGTAATTGGCAAGAATGACTTCCTCCTCTCTTGCCCGGGTTGGGAAGCTGAGCTGGTCCAGGGCTGTCTAGCACCCAGTGACCATGGAGAGAAGCAGATGCTTCCAAGGGCACTGTGTGCAAACAGAGGTGACCTTCTCATGAGGGTCCTGGTGGGCAGGAAGACATTCATAACATCTTCAAGAACACTTGTCTGGTCCTGGAGTGTGACTGGGCCTACAGCTCCCAAAGATCGCAAAGATCCTGCCACACTGCCCCTCCCAACCCCTGTCACCCCCTGACCAGCACCTGCCTAGCGGCTCCGTGCCTGGACGATGGTCTGTAGAGGCACGGTGAGGACTCCTCAGCACTCTGGCTTTATTATGCTTAGTCACAGGCTCTTCCCCTGCCTGGTGCCCATGCTGTGAGGGCCGGCCTGACCAGCTCCCTCCTGCCATCTCCAGCCTTGATTAAGGCTGGCACTAAGGGAAAACTGTTGGGTGAGCAAAGGGCACAGGCGGGGGTCCTGGGCTCCCCACTTACCCCTGGGTCCCTCCCAGAGCCAGGCTGTGTTCTCTGCACCCTCCCCAGAGCACCAGAACCAGTGTGGAGGTTTCCACAGCCACCCCCCAGCATGGAATCCACCACGAATGGCTTGCGCCTTCTGAGATCCTTCATCAGTCTGTCTGAATATGTGCCATGTGAGTGCCCTCTGAGCAGAAGGCTGGCACCTCTTCCCTCCTCACCCCTACCCTCAGGAGTCACACCCAGTGTCACACCTCTCCCTCTGCTTCATCTAAGGACGGATTCCACCAAGATAGAGCTCCCTGCGCTGGCACATAGTAGGTCCTCCGCAGCAAGGGGCCGTCATGAGGAGTAGCAGAAAGGGCAGGCTCTCAAGCCACCTGGGTAGCACACCATTGTGAAATGGGGCACGGATGGGGCCGGGGTCCCTGACCTCTGGCCATCTCCAGGCGCAGCCCTATGTGGCAGTCCACGGAGCCTGCTGAAAAGTGGGAAGGAGCCCAGGGCTCTTCACGCATCATGGCTCATTGTTCTCTTTCCATAGTCACTTAAGCGGCAACTGGCCTTGAGATTGGTCCCTGATTGGAGTCAGGTTGGACGACATGTTGCATTAATGACGCAGCTGTGGGCCGTTGCTCCCTGGGCCTCGTTTTTTATGGTGAAGGTGGGTGGGGAGGGGTGAGGGCGGAGAAGGGCGAACTTCAAATGAGTGAGGTTTTAGATCCATGCTATGTTTTGCTAATATTTGGATTTTACCTAAGATTACTTTTTCTCCCCTGTTTAATATATTGTTTTAAATAAAAAATCCTAATAAATCTTGAGAGAAATATGTCATAGCAGAGTTTAAAAACCATAGTGCAATATCTAACAGTTCATAAAATATTCTATTCAAATAGCCCAAACTGTAAGGCGTTTGGACCAGAAGTAGTTAACTCCAGGCTCGGCATTTTATTAGCTACTAAAATTAAGAAAGGGCAACGCTGTTTCACAGCCCGATAATTAAGTACCATTTTCTCTTTTTTAATTCTATAAAATTAAACTTCCTGTTTAAAGGTCTGGAGGGGCCCTGGGCAAAGGGGCCACGGATGAGCCCCGAGGGCAGCCAGAGGAACAACCTCGCCTTATGTACCCGAGATTTTAAAACTAGGCCTTGGAAAAAAACATGCCGCAGTCAGCAAAAAATTGCAGGTCGTAAATCAGAGGTCCGTTTTTCACATCGCTTTAACTAATCCATTAAATTGTGATGCCCAAGGCTCCATCAGCACCAGAAGCCATGGCAGACGGCACCCACAGCACATCTCAGCCACGCAGATGTTGGGTGTGGCGACGCACAGTGACTGGTCCAGAGGGCAGTGGGCTCGGCCTTCCAGCATCCGTAGCTGGTTTCCCCATGGAGGGCCAGGATGAGGCGGTATGCTGTGTCCCATCCCAGTGTCAGCTCAAGTCCCAGTGCTGAGGAGCCAAGCCGTGCTGACTCCAGCAACTTCCTTCGCGAAGCATAGTGGCAGAGAAGACAGACACCTCAGTCTATACCCAAAGTCAGTGGGGACTTCCCTTGCTTGTGCAGAGCAGGGGTCCTTTAGGAACTTATACAAATAAACTCCGTTTTTAAATATCATGAGACATGCTACAACAGCGTTCTAGGAACATGACAGACTCCTCAGCTCTTTTGGGTGTCAGGGGTATGGTTTATTCTTATTTAATATGACATTACTATTTGGGGGGCACTTTGCTTGAATGTGTAAGTGTACTTTCTTTTCTTTTTTTTTCTTTTTTCTTTTGGTTTTTCGAGACAGGGTTTCTCTGTGCAGCTTTGCGCCTTTCCTGGAACTCACTCTGTAGCCCAGGCTGGCCTTGAACTCACAGAGATCCTCCTGGCTCTGCCTCCCGAGTGCTGGGATTAAAGGCGTGTGCTACCGCCGCCCGGCGTGAGTGTACTTTTAATGGATTCAGTATTTGAAAAGTCTAACAGCATGGCCTGAGGGTCACTTTATGGTCAGAGAGCAACGGCAGGTAGCTGATGGACTGCCCCCTGGCTGAACTGGCCACAGAAGTCACAGTGACCTTGGTGAGCCCTGTCAGAGCAGACAGCCAGGGAGGACAATGTGGACACTCACAGCCTTCCAGCTGAAAAGTGACAGCTGCCGAGTTTCATTTGTCCTTTCTGCCTTATGTGTTTCGTCCACAGAAGTCCTGTTTCAGCTTAACAGCTACCCAGGGCTAGTCAGCATTCCCCCTGACCCTCTCTCTACTCCTGTCTCCTCCATTGTCTCCTTCATGATCACCTAGGGCTGGAGGAGGTAGAGTGTGGGGGGGACATCAACCTCTTCTGCCAGGAGCAAGGCTAGAGGACCAGAGGACCTGTTGATCTGAAAGTGTACACAGCCAGGACACAGGCCAAGTGGCAGGAAGACTGAGGCTGAGGGACCCTGCTCTGCTGGATAGATCTGAAGTGGCTCCTGGCCAGCTTGGGAATGTGGCTCCTCTCCTAGGCCAGTGAGGCCTTGACACCTGGCAGGATGGGTGCTCACCCCCTGCAGATAGAAGTCCTGCTTGGTACAGACTTCCTGCCGCTGGGATAATGTGCTGAGGGTAGATAGCTCTCCCTGGGGCCTTGCTCCACACCCAGGTGCTGACCTGAGACCCGGAACTTCAGGATAGCAGCCCTATGGTGGCCACCAGGTCTGGGTCATTCCCAGTCTGAGTCCTGCACTCCTCAAGTCCCACCATGCCCCAGGCAGCCTGTACCACATTGCCTGTAGGCGTTAAAGGCATGATTACCAGGTCAGATCCTTCAGACCTTTCTGGATGCATGTAGCCACATTTTCATAACAAAACACTTGTTGAATCTCTAGGGAAAAATTTAGGAGCCTTTAACATGGCTGTTAAGTTTTCGGTGGAGACAGGTTATCAGATTTCGGGCATCTGCTAGGGAAGACTTCTACTGAAATTTCTTTGACATAAGCCACGGCTTCTCTGTTCTGGCCAAATCACACTTATGAGGCCCCAGAGCCAGTCTGCAAGGGGAGGGTCCTCATGGGAGGCATCATGTGCCACATATTATTACAACATATATGTGTATGCACATACACAGTGACACACAGTGTACACAGATAAACACACTGGTACCCACACTAACACATATGCACAGTGACACCTTGCTGGTACACCCACACTCGGTATTGTAGTGTGGTACCCACACTAACACATGCATACTGACACACAGTAACACCCTCTGTTGGGCAACACGTGCGTCATGCTTACATACAGGAACATACCAACACATTGATCCATGCACCCACAAACACATGTGTCTGAACATGTGCCTTAACATGCATGATGATGTATGGACAAACATGCAGACATTCACATGCACACATGCCAGAAGTTGTACTCAGTGTAATCATACACTCAGAAACCAGATGCACTCCCCTCTGTCACACATGGCACTGTGAGTAGATGGTCCTTGCTGAGCTGCTGTGCCCACACCTGAACCCAGACTCTAGAAACGTGGGCCAAGAAAGCAAAGAACTGAAAACTGCCACACACACACACACACACACACACACACACACACACACACACTCACACTCACACTCAAACATACAGTCACATATACACACCCTCACACATACATACATACTCACCCTCATACATACCTGCACACACACTCACACTTATATAAACACACATACATTCACATACATGCATGTTCTCTCTTTCTCTCTCACACACATACATATACATGTCTGACACATACACTTACATAATACACACATACACACTCACATACATACACACTCATATACTCATAAGCCCCCACAAACACACTCACACATAAACACCAACACATACATATTCACATACATACATGCTCTCTCTCAGAAACACACACATACACACTCCACACACACATACTCAC